>NW_017534575.1:579030-616837 GCF_001853355.1 Bactrocera latifrons
AGTTTAAGTTTAAGTTTAAGTTTAAGTTTAAGTTTAAGTTTAAGTTTAAGTTTAAGTTTAAGTTTAAGTTTAAGTTTAAGTTTAAGTTTAAGGTTAAGGTTAGGGTTAAAGATAAGGTTAAAGGTAAGGATAAGTATAAGAATAAGACAAAGGGAGAGGTATAGGAGTGGTTTTTGTAAATTTATTGTAATGGTAATGGTAATGATAATATTCATAATGATACACGAGAGTAAAGCTAAACGGCCCGCGGTCAAAAATATGTTTCTCTACTTCCAATACTGCCTTAATCTTAACTTCAACTTCAACCTTAACCTTAATCTTTTCCTTTCCTCTTTTCCATCCGTATTTTTTATTATCCTTATCCATTTTTCACTACTATTACCATTATAATTATCTTACCATTAGAGTTATTCTCATTACAATTACAACTACCACTATAATTACCATTACCATTACAATTTTTTACTACTATTGCCATTCACAGTGTAGTATATTTATCTAATTCTATTCCTAATCGTTGTCATTATATTCATCTTTGCCTCCATCATTACCTTAATCTTGACATTTCTCTTGATCTCTTTCTTTATCAACTTTATTTTTACCACCTCGTAGGAAAAGTTTAATGCATCTGAAGTTCCGTCCGGGCAGTTTATAAATTTCAAAAACACATCAATAACCTCACTCATTTTCTCTGTCAGCATAGTCTCAGCTAAAGTTATACATCATACACGGTACCAGCTAACAACCCGTTAGCTATATTTACTTATTTCGTTGATGCTGGGATCTAGGTTGGCTGTACTTACACAATGCTACATAATTCACTTTTGGTAACTACGAATTTGCTGTCAACGCGGTGACATTCCAGCTCGTTTGCTTGGTTTTTGACTTTAATGCCAAGGTGTTTGCTATGATTACGTACATACAAACGCATATATAGATATGTATATGTTCGTGTGTGATAGCAGCAGCAACAATAATGCAATGCTTGTTATTGTTTTTCTTACTTGTGTGCTGACAAGGTGCGAAAAGCACGCAAGACACACATGCTTGCATATGAAAATACACACACACGCACGCACACACATATTTATACTAGCTGCTTGTGTAACAAAACAATGCAATAAATTTTCACAGTGTCGCCAACGTCTCAACGCGCCAGCAAAGACAATCTAAACGGTTTAAAGTATGTAGTATATAGAATACAGGCTCACAGAAAGCCCAAAATGAAGCCAAGGCGTATACGTAACGAACATATATTTTTAGGTAAGCATGCTCGCACACATGCTCATTTTATTTAGTATGTCTTTCGTGGGCAGACATTCAAGGAGTGTGGCGTCGTAAAGATGCTACCGCTGCCAATATACAGTAACACGAACAACAATATGTGGGAAATATTGCTGCAACTTAGTGTTATTCGGTGCTGCGAATATCCTTGACACTCAGCGGCCGCATTACGAGCAGTATTAAATAGCTGCCTTTGAACCACTGTCACACACAAACAAGGCGAGGTAAAAGTGTGTGCTATGTATATGTGCAAGTGTGTGTGTGCGTCTGCGTTCAGGTTGCATATTTCTTCGGTGGTTGTGCAAGGGCAAGTATTTATGTGAGGTCACTGCGTTAATCGACATATACTTTATGTGAGCACAAGACAACAAAAACAACAACAAAAGCTAACAATAACAGTAAAGCATTTGGAAAGAGCTGTTGAGCGCTTAGTTGTTGTTAAAGTTATGCGAGCCTTTGTTACTGGCTTTTTATAATATTACAAACTCTCCCATATAACCCAGGCATTTCAAATAAAGTAGCGTGCTTTAGTTTAAACTTTTAGCTCAAATGGGGAATTGAGTGTATAATGAATTTATAAATAGAGTATACATCAACTACTGGAATTGTTTAACGTAGTATTTGATGTTGAGTCGTAGAAAATAAACATTTAAGTTAACTTTAAAAGCTCAGTGAACTTTAGAGAATTTTGCTTGAATACAATATGAACAATTTATTCAAAAACGCGTGTCATATTTACATATATTATTTTAACTGATTTGCATATATTCTTGGTTTAAGAGGTCAGTAGGGTAATTTTAAAAACATTTTTTTTTTTTTTTTTGTATTTTTTGTTCCCTTACACCCTTACACTTAATGTAGAAACCCACGTTACTATTGGAAGGTTTTGAAAAAGGCCAAAAAAATAATACCGCTCGACGTTCGAAGCACTCGAAGTGCACAACTCAAACTTCAAATGCGTTTTTTTCAAAACACACTTTTTTAAACTGCGGACATGGTACCGGTCGAACTACTTAACCGATTTGATGATTCGAATATGAGAAATCGTATCCGCCCGATGTCATCAAAAAATTCCGAAAAAATTTGTTTATAAGTAAGGTAAGTTTTTGTCTAATTTATTCCATTTTGGGCAAAACAATACACCGTTATTAGAAAAATACCCTTTCAGACCCTTCATCAAGAGTGTACCTCTTACATTGGCCAATGTGTAAGTATTATATGTGGTACATATATCAAAATCAATGTAATCAAATGGAAGTTCGAAAGCGTATATACTAGGCATATGGGCCTCCTAAGAGGAAGTATTTCTCCGATTCTACTCAATTTTGGCAAAGGATACATTTTTATCTCTTTGGCTATATTGTCAAAAATGTGCTCTATATTGAACAAAAGGTCCGAAAAAATTACTCAACTCATATTTATGAAAAAAATTGTAAAAAGGCATTTTTTTTACCATGAAAAACTAAGCCCACTTAAAGCAGCCATTTTATGGTAACTCTTCAAGAACTCTTTAATCTTTGAACTGGTTTCGTAGAACAGTTTCAATGGAAGGTTTCTAAATTGTTGTGCTCTAAATAAACCAAAATCGAACTGAATTTAACAAAATATCTCGGCTATACAATGTTTGAATACCGATATCCTGTGTAATTATTCATTGAACATAGAAAGTATGTATGTATATCAATATCCAGTTTGATCACTTCTACCCTAACAATTATCATTTTATATAATAAAAAATACTGGCGTGCGGAAAAAATATCACTAAGGGGCCCCTTCGTATAATAGCATAAAATAAAACTTTGCAAATGCACATTACAAAAAAAAAAAAAAAAAAAACAGACAAATTCTTTTTCCGATTTTCGCATCAAATTTGTAAAATTTATGAAATTCAATTTGCCAGCAGAAAACGCAGCATGGTGCGAAAATTACACACATTTTCAGGCACTCAGAAGCAAGTACATATGTATTCGTATATCATTCCAGCTACTTAGCAGTCATCATGCTGCGCTATAAATTAAAGTAAATTTTACGATGCATAAATTGTATGACGCGTTTTCTATATTTTTTTACGATTTGCATAGCTGTTTTATGCAAGAGCAAACTTTTAGCGGCATATTGCTTTTGTAGAAAAAGGAAAATAAAAGAAATTGTAACAAATACAGTAGTGAAGATTCACAGCCATGCATATATTTACAAATGCGTGCGTATTTTGTAATTTAAAAAGCATTGGCACGATATTTGCATATAAGTATATATAAGGATATATGTGTATTTATGATACATATATAGAGTACCAGTATATGCATGAAACCCGAAAAGAGCTAATAACAGAGGCCAAGTTGGGTTATATGATAATAAAAATGCCATAGATGAGCGTCTTACAAATAACGATTTGGATACGTGTATTGATTTGATCTCGTAAATGGAGAGCATGTTATTGCAATATCAACAATATAATCTCCAAAAAATTACTATAGCAAATAGCTTCCATACAAACAGAACACATAGTTACTAACAGAAATGCACCTGTGAAGGGTATTTAGCTTCGGTGCAGCCGAAGTTAACGTTTTTTCTTGTTTTTAATTAAAAATAAATCTGTCGTGAAATCAATATTTTTTGTTTTTTATCATTTTATGTACATATGTATATAGGATTGAGAAGATCAAATTCAAAACTTGGCATGAAAAAATAAATTTATTTAAAATGTTCATGTAATAAATGTAAACCCATATACATAAGTAATGCGTTTTTTACATTTAACATGAAAATTACCCATAATTAAAGGAAACATTTTCTAAACCTGCTCAAAGAAAACTATAGCGTATTCTCATTCTACACACCACGAAGCCATTGGCAAATTATTTTTTTTAAGTTGTATATCATTTTTTACTATTTTAACAAAGCTATTTGCTAGTTAACTACATTCAGATATTTCATATTCAGAAGAATATAGCACGAATTCTTGTATGTAAAATCTATTTTTCAGAAAACTAACTGTATACATATGTACATACATACGCAAGCTGTCTAAGTAAATAACAGCAAGAGTTTTGGCGTATATTTTAAATTAATATTTTTACAATATTTATGTATTTATTTTACAGAAGGAATAAGTTCTTTTCCTAAGGAAATTCAGCTTTTATAATCTATGATTTTATCAAGAAGTATGTGTAATTATATGTACTTGTTTAACAATTGAAGCTACCTGCCTACAACTGAATGAAAAATGCGTCAGAAATCTCACTTCGAATGAAAAATATTATATACATTTGATGCTGTGTTACTTTAAAGTGAAATTTTACAAAAATGCTTAATTAGAACCCTTAGAATCAAAAAAAGAAACTAAACCATCTTAACAGCCCTGTACATTCATAAAAGCAAATACAATACATGTACTTCTATGTCGACTCACCTTTAACAAGTACGAACATGATCGTTTTCCTGCATTCATTTGCATGTAAATTTTCACAAATTTTGATAATTAAAAACTACTTTTTACTACTATAATTAACATTTTTTTACAAACATTTCACTTTTTTGACACTTCGATTCACTTTTTCCACATTTTTTCCGTTTCGATTGGCGAATTACATTATTAAAAGTCGCGAACGCACACTCAGCATTGCAACAAACTATTTCTTATTATTGTATGCGCGGGAATCACCAACACTTGCTTGTAAATTATACCAATTAATTTTAAATTCATTTAACACTTAAAATTATTGCAATAGTACACTTTTAATAACTAATAGCCGATTTCGTTAAATGCCTTTTTATTGCACTTTGCTTTGCCACTACGAATGTAAACAAAAGCACATGACTGCATTTAAGTTTCAGTACAGGGCAATTCAGAGGTGTGATAAAATAATATTTTAATATTTTAAAATGACTTGTGAAATTAAAATTTATTTATATTCATATTTACCAATACAAATATATAAAAATAAATGAAGTTAGTAGAAATTAAGGGAAATTTGTACTATGCCAGTATGCGAAGACACAAATACAAAATGGAATTCAAAGAAGTTTTGTAATATTTTAATAAGAGAATAAGAGAATTTTCGTCAAGTTTTATATAAACAATTTTTAGTTTTTTATTGCCATTTTAAATAAGTATTAGTAAAAAATTGCGAATTAAAAAAAAAATGCAAAGCTTGTTTTTGTCTGCAGGGGGACTAGCGTAGATAAAAGATAATAAAATTAATACAAAATTGAAGGATAAATTAAAAGTTCATTATACGAATATACAGGATTTTCAACAAAAAACAAATCATCAGCGACATAAATTAGCATATACACTTCGACTTCCTTGCTTTCCTATCGAATGAAAAAGCAAAACAAATTTCCAACTTTGAAATCCTAAAAAAAGTTATTAAATACGTTTTTGGTGGTAATTACTGTGAAAGTTTTGAGGAGTTTTTTGGATATACGAAGAATAATAGGGAAAGTGGGGGAGAAAAAAAAAAAAAAAAAAAAAACTTGTAAAGAAGCGCGGAGGTATAGCTTTCAAATCTTTGACATTTGTTCTGAAGTCGTAGTCTCCTTTTTCATTTGTTACCACCTCCCTCCCTCGGTAATAATGTAAAATAAACCTTGTTAGATATTTTCGTCAATTTTTCGCACTTACAAGTTTCGGCCTTTTCTTTCGATATATACTATACAATCAATTTCCATTCCGATAATAATTTGGTAGTGTAAGCAGATCTCCTACTTTCTGCTGCGGCTTGGACGGTATACCTCATCGGAGCACTTTCTTCTCTAAATATACCCTTTTCTTCTATAACTTCGACTTTGGAAACATTTCAAAATCGCTTTTATAAATCAAATCGCTGCAGGCACGTGCATATGCACAGATGTACATCGAAGCAGTGGCTTGAAGCCGTTTCGCAGTACTTTGTTTTGCTAGTTTCCGCTGCCAGTTAGCGGCTGCAGGTTATCAGTTTCCGCTTGGCCCTAACGATAACCGCTTAATTTCCGATATTTAGTCAGCTATGCAGTCAATTCGCCAGGGGTATATGTATATGTAGGCTGGTTCGTTTGAATGCTCGTGTACTGAAAACCATCGCCACCGGCACTGCCAAAGCGATGGAGACTTCCGGCAAAGGCAGGTGCCAGCCTGAGGTTGGCGAAGTTTAATGGCATGCCAATGTTACATGAATAGTCAATTAGCCGAATAATTGGTGGAAGACTGATATCATAGGCATATTTCTGGAGGCAATAGGCGGCTCATTTGGATTGCAAGTCATTCATAGTAGTTCAAATTAAAAGTAATGATTTTATTATTTTACATGTTTAATATTTATATAGGTTATACGCATACTTCATTCACAGTTTTAATGAAAAGCTATATTTTGCAGGCGATAGCAGTTTGCTTATTTCCTTCCTTCCTACAAAGCTACTTTTGAGCTTCCACTTTCATATTTCAGCCAAACTGGCTTTATTGCTCTTCTCTTGCCACATCACTGCATTGTCAGTCAGTGTTGTTGCACATGAAAGCAGCCATTTTTAAGCTGCATAGCCAATTGCACCCTTCCGTCTGGCGGCGTCAACGATTGAAATGCAGTCGGAAGCGGATGTGACGCATTTGACACTTGACGAGTGCGTCCTGAGTGCAATCTCATAAGTGGTTGTATGTAAAAACAGTTGTATGAATATGCTTGTTGCTTTATAGTGCCAGTTAACTGTGCTTGTTCACGTACAACATTTGTGTGCAAGCATGTATGTTTCATATAGGTACTACCATATAAGTATGTTTTTCGGAATTCTTTGCTGTCTCAATAAGGAACAATATGACAATACGCAATTTCATATATAATCTAAAAGTTTCGAAATAAGAAAAAGCTATTATTTTATACATTGTACGTGCCGATTTATTTAGACCCCTAACTTTATCGGCTTGTTTCACAGGTAACTAAATCAGGCAAATAAGGTAGCTGAGCGATGACTCTCCTTTAAACATTGTCCAAAAAGTCAGCCACAATCATGCCAGCATGGGACAGGGCATTATTGTGGTAAAAAATCCATTAATTTTCCGTTTATAAATTATGACGATTTTGCTTCACCGAGCCGATTTTTTTTTCATATTGACAGTTTGACCCTGTGGAACGAATTTCTGGTGGGCCACATCACATGGTAATCAAAGCAAACGATGAGCATTACTTTTATATTGGCCGTGTGTGCCTTTTTCCATTTCGGTTAATTTTTGAAGCGTGACTCGCTGAATTGTTTGACAGTTCTGACGTCATATTCAGAAAGCCACATCTCGTCACCAATAATGATGTGTTTGGTGAATGCAGGGTCCTCAGCTCAGCTAAGTTGTCAAGCATACATTCTAAGACCTTTACTCGACGCCAGTTTTGAATAATATTCAGGTCGTTTTGGTACAAGTCCAACACTGTGACACGTCATTACCAAACAAAAAAAAGTTGACTCGATCCAAAAGAGATGTTGAAATCATTTACATTTATTTTTGTACATTTATATTTGTTGACTCGATCCAAAAGAGATGTTGAAATCATTTACAGAGAAATGTTATCGTCATTTACAGAGAAAGATAGATGGTGCACGGTTTCCATGACTTCACCACCTTAACTGAATGCTTAGTGCCATTTAAATACACGAGTTCGCCTAAACCACTTTTGGAACATTTTTTACGAATCCTTAGCCATGTTTCTACTGGATACAAAATTTTGAATAAACTAATTTTTATTCGTTTTTCCATTATAACGCCGGCATAACTGGCAGATACTTCACTGTGAACGTTGCTATCAGACTAGTGGAAACTGGGAAAAAAGTTTCGAAATCCCCTCTTACTGCGACTTCATCCCTGATTTTCTCCGCTCACATACCTCCTTAAGGTATGTGTGTTGAATGGAGTCGCTAGAGAATGCGAACTGAGCTTTTTCATGGATAGGATAAAGCTCTAGAGAATGGTAGGAGGGGAAATCTTCTGTATGGGAGCTCTCAAACAACTCTAGACCACAGTAGTGTGTTGCAAGCAGAAATGACAGTCTTCAAGGTAACAGCAGATGTACGCATCTGACATGCGGCTACTTTTATACAGGCCTTGAGCTCGCTAACAGTAAGGCATGACCCCACTAGCAGTAGCATCAAGTTACTCCCATATTAAACTTGTTTAGGGGCCTGGCCGCAATCGTCGGAGATTGTTATGCTTGTAAGAAAGGACAAATTCTTTCAGGATGGAAACGAGTAGAAGTCTCCTTGTCTTCGTGCATTCGGACGCTGAAACAATAGTCTTCACGCGAGCTCAGCAAGTGCGTAATCTGTGAGCAATGAGGTTACCGAAAGTCTTCTTGAGCAGTGTGGGATCCATTGGTCTGCTGGCTCTTTGCAAGGCTCACATCGCCGCAATGAGAGGTATACTAGTTGGATACTAAATGATTTTTGGAACGCAACTTGCCGAAGTTGCAATGGGGAATATGACCCCTCACATAATTCAGCTTTCGCAATATTAGTGTAGAAATTTATTGAGGCGGCTAATATAAATTTCAGCCCATTCGCCGGCTTTAGTCGTTTTTTTCGGTATAGTGGACTTTTTTATCCATACATAGGAGTACTGTACATTACAATGGATAAGCTTGTCTAGCAGTCCAAGTGAGATTATTCGTCGCCACACGCGAAGTCAACCTGTTTACATAACCTAAAACTCGTCAGAAATAGGTTTCGCTTCGTAAGAGAACAACTGCTATGCGAACATAAAAAAGATTGTGTCAATCTGCGAAAATAGATTATATCGATTTGCTTTGCACGCATTCAAATGAACCAGTTCGAGTCAAAATTATTCAGATGGTATTTCTATAAGTTGTTAAATGTTTCGACCATTTCTTTTTGTTTGTATTGTAAAACTTCTTTAAATACATTCCCACATTCCATAAAAAGGTCAGCGAACTGTCTTTATGCCGCTACTAAAAGCTTATCCGATTGATATGATAACAATAAATTTAAAGCCCACACACCTATCTTCGTTATGTAGCGTTTGAATTTATATTAAAATACACATTCTCGCATATGAATATATCGTCCATGCAAATTTTGCGTTCATTCCCTGTAGGAAAGTTCTATAGTGCCAAACTAGAGTGGTTTCGATTCAACAAACACTATACCTAGTTAAAGATTACATATTTTTTTTTTTTAGACATCGCTTAATTAGTTAAAACCGATCAAAAATTCGTTTTAACGACAGTTGTAGACCCGTCTAACCGTAATGGGAATGCATGTTCTTTTTATAGACCGGAACACGGTCGTCTCCGTTTCATTTTAAAAAACTATATTGCGAATATTTAATGCGGTTAAAGCAGCAACAGCAATAACGACTATTCAAAACCTTTTCAAAATCAGCAAATACGTTCTAGTTCTCAAATCATAAATTTATTCGACCGATTTGTGTTACCTTGCAGGAATAACATACACGATCTATGTACATACATAGTATATACATTTGAATACAAAATACTTTGTACACAATTGAATTCACAAGAGAGATATCCATATACGTAGTTACATACGTCCACACACATTCGTACAATTGCGTCAGCCGATGGCCATAACCATTTCATGTTGCTAACTATGTGGCTATTGTGGTTTCCTGCTTGCCCATAAAAACCCCAAAACCATTTACGGAAACAAGTGAATGCGAATGAAATCGACAAAAGTCGGTACAGTTATCAGAAGAGTAAAACAAAACAAAACAAAGTGTCTCTAAAAATAATCAAAAAGAAACGCACAACACAGCAGCAAAGACTATAAACATATTGACACATTCCTAACAGACAGACGGACAGATTTTGACAGACATAAGTGGAATAAAATAATCGTAAAAGTAGAAATATTTAGCTTTGTATTTGCATTTGCACATTTCGTGTAATGGTGCCAATAAGCAATGAATGAAGTTGAACATATGTCACTTGAAGGACAACGGAGCGTCGACTAAGCCAATAAAGCGTCCAAAAATCGAAGATGGCTGGAGTTGTGTACATTTTATGGTAGATGTAGACATACATTCATATATTTACAATTATTTAGCATATAAAAATATCCTGCAATGGCACGTGCTTGTTGGTTTTGGGGGGTTAGTTTTGGCATGTGATGATAAAACGCTTCGTATCGGACCGTAAGATCGACAAACTTTAGCCCATTACCACATTGCTGGAACACTTTTGTATGGAAATTTAATTTAAAAAAACTCATGGTTTATTGTGATTTAGCTTTACTTTATTAAATATGCAATTTTAAATTGTGTTCAAGGGATAAAGGGTAACGAACTGAAACAGTGTGGAATGCTCGAACGATTTATCGAAAATTGGACTCAATGGATGGATCATCTGAGACATAGCCGCATCCAACATTTGAAAGAGATACTCTTCAAAAGATAAATGGCAAAGAGTATTCTTTCGAATGATACTAATAAACATTCCCTCTTAACTTCAAAATAGAAGAAGAAGAGATGCTAGCATACCATCTGATCGAAAATTATCTAGTCTGGTCCAATTATACTGCGGACGCAAACCGATTCCAACAGAGACTTTTAAAAAATGTATCCCGAACACTCTTATAGAGGAGTCTGTTTTGAAGGCGATAATAAAGTATTGTCTTCAAATACTTGTAGTTATAGTTTGACTAGATGTCTCGATAGAACAGGAACAATTTTAAGAAAACCTGCATGGAAGTATTTGATGAACCTTTAACACATACATAATATATTTTTTTTAATACACTTGCCGCTGTGTAATAAATACTGTGTTCCAAACGAAAACATCTGGAATTGAAACAGTTATTAATCGGGAATTTCTCATGTTTAAAAAATGATTTCGAAAATAAGGAGGACAAAAAAAAAAAAAAAAAAAAAAAAAAAAAAATTAAAAAAAAAAAATTTAAAAAAAAAAATTTTAACTATCTTTAATTTTTTTGTTTTTTCTTTTGGGGGTACAGAACTTTCATATATATGTAGGTTCCTTTTATTGCCACTTTTCATCATTTATAACTATATCTATATATATAGTAATTTCGATATCTAACTGGTCAGTCATAGCCGATTTATCAGCCTAGACTATTGACTATATATATCTATGTTCTATGTATTCCTACTAAATGTAAACGTTTTATTGCTTTTCAAAATCTCTGTAAGTGTCGACACACCTTGACTTATTTATTTATTTTTTCTGATTTCAAGCCGATATGAGCCCACTTGTGGGCGATAGTATGGGAAGCCGAAAGGAACAAATTTTATAGTCAAACGAGCTGATCAGGAACTGATTTTGGACGACCTTCACGAAATTCATTTTAGAGTTAACTGACCTCGTTTAAATTCATGATACCATCGATAAACATGGTCAAAAATTGTGAAAAAAAAATTTTGCCGAGATGAAAATTTTAAGTTACAAACAACACAAAAAGCGCTTCTATGTCCAATCATTCTTAGTATCTATAGTATAACATAAAAAGTATCTAAATTTACGATAAAGGGTTGCGAAATCCGTCTAGTTTTCCATAAATATTTGAAGCAAAGTCGGAAGTATATTAAAATTTTTGTCACCTCACATTCATAGTGAGTTTGTAAATGGACATGATATATTACCACAAAATAGATACGTTATTGCCATGATTGGTACTGTAAAATTCTTTCTAATAAAGTGATTACTTCAAAAGCTGTTTGACTTCCTGCACAATTTTTATAGAGCCTTTCAGCAGTGCTTTTGACAGATATGTATCTTCCGAAGCAATTCTATACCCATAAAACGCCCTGTATTTAAGTTTCCTAAGTAAGTGTAATTTAATCCTCGTCGGAATTTTCTGTATTATTAATAAATAGCAACCTGAAGATAAAGGAAGAAAAATTGTGATAGCATAGCTTATGGGAAAGCACACACACATATGTAATAACTGATCTGTAGATCACGAGAATCTCGAAATTCTCCGTATAGTCAAGAAAGTCAACAGAATATGTATATTCCCTTTCTATATAATTTATTTTTTCATCACTTAAACTCAGCTATTTCTTTCACTCTGTCTAAAGAAAACACCGCAAAGTTTTCTTACCACCGCCTATCTTTTCTCTATTCAACATCCTTGCTTTTAATTCTCCAACACTTGTGGCATAAATTTGTATGCTCTTTAAAACAAGTGCCTTTTCCTTTTGACACTAACGCGATTATAAACTTATGAAAAATTAAGTGAAATTTGAATGTTTGAAATGTGGCCTGCCCAGAGCTAGAGTGAAATGCACTTGACAGTAAGAAGTGAGCGCAAAGAGAAAGTGACAGAGCAGCTTGCTATACAACGAAAGCAACGAAAGAGTGAGCGAACGAGCCCGAGTGCCTCACCGCAGCATAACAATATAGCCGCACTGATGTCGCACACAATAGTTTGTCATGATGTCGAAAATGTGCGCGCATAATTTGCATTTTTGAGACATTGTGTCATGCAATGGCACTGGCTTTTTCTAACCCGGCAGGGAAGTAAAGGGATTGTATTCATTTTTGGCCTTCCGGGATTCTTAAAGACTTTTCTAAACTACGGTATACCAGACCATGTCTTAGTTCCCGGATTTAATTCTTCTTCTAGAGAAAATTTATGTATTTTCTATATAGTTACATAAATATTGTAGTCGTAGAAAGGGTTGAAAAGAGATGGAGGCTGCCAAGATATTTAGATATTGATCGATAATTAGACCAGTTATAGCTAGGACTAAATGACCGCTTAAAGCTACTTGACTAAGTTGTTTTCATTAAAAAAGGCATCAAGTACTTCATCCTCAGACATTTTGTTCTCCTTTGTCCAGCGTTTGCAAGAGTGATGCTGAAACAGCCGAACTGACTGGCACGCCAAGTATTCCAAATGAGATTTCTGTTAGGTATGACCTTTAAACCTAATTTAACCTAACCAGGTCCTCCTCAGAACTTCAGTTCAATTGTCCACGATTCGCACTCATGCCCACTTTATTACTGCCTTTTAAAAATAGCATCACACTGAGGCTGAAACATTTCGGGTGCACTAACTTAGGGCAACCAGAACACATAGCCGTACTGACGTACGTTCCAAGTTTTCCAAATGAGATCTCTGTTAGGATCGAACTAGTCTAATCTAACTAAGCCTAACCGGGTCCTCCTCAAAACTCCGAGGCCAGGAAGAATTGTCCACGATCCTAAATCTCATTCATTTTACCACTACCTCACTCTTTCACAGTTTCAAAATTACCGAGAGCTTCTCTCTAAATTGGATGAAACCCTTCCGTAATGCTTTAAAAGAACGGCGAATGCCTTAAAACTCGCATTGTGGAGCTCTACTTTGTTTAAGACCTCTTTAACCAATTTGCCTTGGTTTCAGTCTCCATTCGCGTTCTCAGATTTTATTTTTGGCTAGAGGTTTTCTTCCTACATCTATCTATCTCACTCTACCGCAAGACTTAACTATCTTCAACTGTATTTGCGGCTGTCATTTGAATGACAAGAATTTGTAAAATTGTAAATTGTCGTCAGGGCATGCCGAGGTATCCACAGGGGCGAGTGAGCGTAAGCATTAAAGTAGATTTGCTGGCTTCTTTTTGTCAAGCCTTTTTACCGAGCGTACAGCCAACTAAAGCCGGTGAAGGGGCGGAGCAGTCGTGGTAGAAGTTGTAAAGAAAAATGTGCTGTGAAAAATTTGCAAGCTGAGGCGAGCTGCAGCGGCGGTTGGGTGCGGAAACGCACTGACGGCACATCATTTATTGTGCAACTTTACGAAGGCGACATGTCGAGGGTTGCGTGTTGCACGTCGCAACATTCAGCATATACAAAACTTACTTGCTGCTGCAGGCATTCGTTAAACGAGACAGCAAACTTTTTCTATGAAAGCGGCAATTGTTATTGTTCGCATTGTAGTTGTTGTTAATGCTTTTATTGTTGGCCGTAGCGCTGCAAGCAACTTTGACACTTCGGTGTCACGGTGCACTCAATTCTTGCCTCACAGTGACATGACCTGAGCCTTAGCCTTTGCCACAAATGCAACACTTAAGCGTTGAGTTGAGGAACAATGCAATAGTTGCGACAACAACAGCAGGAACAACTACAGCAGTAATAATAAGCGCGTGTAAAACTAGCTTGTAAGAAGAAGCACGAAACAAAATGTGGAAAAAATGTAAAATACTGAAGTTTTCTCTGTTTTTTTATTTTATTGTTGCCGCTGTTATTGTTGAAGAACTAAAACTGCTGGCCTGCGGGGAAAATCATTTTTCATTCTTCATTTCTCACTTGACATACATACGCTCAGTTGCAATGGCATTTCGCGGCGTGGTTGCATGTTGCAAGCAAAAGCGAAACACGAAACATAATGCGAGAAAAAATTAAGGAACAACAAAGCCCGACAAGATGCGCAGAATTAAGAAGCAGAAGAAATATAATCAAGAAAGAAATATAATAAGCAGGCGCTGCAACGTAAGCGTGGACGCGCAAATTGCTGGCGAGTGAATGAGATAAATTTGCATGCCACAAAACGCAATGTTGCAAGCAGGAGGCGGGAGAACAGGATGTTGCACCGAAATTCAAAGTGATTTGTAACAACAACTACCTTCACCGTTAAATCCCTCCAACAGTGTGTTTGTGTGTCTATGCATTGGGGTGTAGTAGCAGCACTTATTCAGGTTAACTGTAAATGCGGTGGGCGTGATTCGTTAAGTATTGCCAGCTCCGCGCTTGTGTACACGAGTTAATTTCATTTACGACGCGTGCTGTTGGCTGGTCGCGCGACTGCTTGGCTAGTTACTTGCCACTTGTGTTTATTACGGTAATTGCCAAAGCCAGCTTGAGTCTAACTCCGTGTGTGTGTGTGTTAATGCCACGCTATAATACAAAAGCGCGAACAAATGTTTCACTGACATCTACATGAACGACGTGCGCTTGTGGCAATATGAAAAAGAACAACAGCTTGCTTTGTTGCACGCTAGCTGAGTAGTAGTGAGCAGCTTTCTTGCCACAAGCGACACGTATGTAGATAGTTGGTAAGTGCAAGTTAGTTACAATAACTTTGACTGTGGCACGATGTTAAGCGAGGAAAGGCACTTGGGCGGTGAAGCTTCAAAACAGGGAGACCTATTACGTAGAGTTTTTGCTGCTGTTACACGGGTTTAGTGTTGAGAGTTCACAGTTCCGAAAAATCGAAGGTAAATTTTCAGCTTTCCACCTTTATTGACTGACATTGCAGATGCGGACAATTCTTAGTTACTTGCATTTATCGAACGCTGGTAGCAGTCAGTCATTTCAGTGCGGAATATACTGTCCAGAGCTAGGCAGCCTTTTTAGTTTCCGGAGCACTGAAATATATTTCAAACTGAGGTCTTCGCTATTCCGAAATCCGCGGAGCTCTCTATGGAGACAGCCAAACAGCAATTAAGGCAGTAACGTCGTATCACATATCGGCCAGAAGTCTCCTGGGAAGCAGTAGAAAGGTGTGTCAGAAGCATTAAACTTTACTTCTAATGGGTGCCTGCCAAAAAGGCATGTAAGACAATGAAAGAGTGGACGGGGTTGCCAAGAATGTTGTTTGACTAACACCCGCAAACATGATCAACATTGGGAAATTGCATTGTCTATATGAAGACCTAGAGAGATGCATGGGAAAGAAAATCAAAACCCGATGGAACGAGCTACTGTGTGCAAAACAATAGATAGGAAGTACAAAAAAACTCTATTGGCACTCGATAGAAGTGGCTGTAGAAACAGGATCGGAATTCTAAATGGTTACTGTCTGGTGAGCGCACATGTCTGCAGACAGATGAAGAAGACTTCAGGAAAGGTCTAAAGCAAGGTAACAAGGGAAACAATGGAGCATCTCTTGTGCACTTGTCTCGCATGGAAAATACTACACTGTTAGCTTTTGATGTCCCAAAGGTATGATGCACTGGGGGAGTTAACGATAGTTAGTGCTCAGTGTCTGTTAAAATTTGCGTGAAGCGCAGGGATTCTAAAGGATAACTACCCCTCATGGTCCTAAGTACTGAATTTTATCTAGTTTCGCAAAGGACCAAAATCTAGTCTATCGCTGGCTAATTGACCTCCCTGAATATATCTTGGGAGAAGGTAACTTTTGGGACATCACCCTTATGGAATATTATTGGTTAGGAATTAAAAAAAAAAAACTCAAAAATCTCTTCTTATGTGTTCACAAATATCTCCCTGAACTAATTGACAAAATTCAGATTATTTTTAATGTTATATCCTTTTTAGAGCCCTGACAAGGAACTTTGAAACCCACTGTTCTCGAAACTATATTTTACTATGAATAACTGTCTAATCATTTATCTATGTCCTTACCTTTATTCTACCAGTAAAACGTGTTTTAAAAGTCGACAAAATGGTAATCACATTTTCGATTTGCAAAATTTCATCAGAAAATTGGCAACACTGTATTTTTAAGTAGTCGTTTATTTCGAACCTTAACAGTAGCAATGCTATAAAAAATGGCAAATGATATAGCTAAGCAAATAAAATTGCTAAAATCTGCATAAGCAAATATTTACACACATGCTGATAAGCACTTCGCCACACGAACACCCGTAAATACATCCAAATACACCCCCTAAACACTATATTTCCCATAACGCAGCGAATTGACTGTCGATTTGTCACAGCATTTGCCATATGCCATTCGCCATTTGACAGTAGATTTGTGCGCTGTCTCAGATAGAAAATAACAGAAGGGATATTCTTGCAACTACCAGAAGTATGCATTAGGGTGCGAGTCCCCTAAAGGCAGAATTTTAACGAAAGTTTTAAAAGGTGTTGGTGATTACTCAAAGTTTCCCGTTTAAATAGTACGTTCAAAATGTGTAGTTTTTTAGATTCGGATTCTTATAGAACTTAAAACTGATTTCAAGGGAGTTTTTTTTTTGTTTTTACTAATTTTGTTTTTTCATTTTTCGTAGTATTAACCACCTATCAACATTTTTAAATATTTTGATTCGCAAGAATCCGCGATTTAAATATTTTATTCTATATGATTTGAGATGTATATGTCAATTTTTGAATTAAGTCAATAATCCTGCCATAGGTAAATTTAATATCTGCGGTTTTTTTGCTTACCCTAGTATAAATGTCTATAGAAGTATATGTGTGTACTATAAGCTTACATTTCTTAGTGCAGTAAGAAAGTTTCCTTATGTTGCAAAGCGAAAATATGTTGAACGCTTTGTTAAGATTGAGATCTCATTTGCATGGTCTTGAGATGACTCTGAATGCAAATTTCCCCAGCGATGATTGCGAGAAAATGCAAAGAGGGAATATATGTACACATATATTATATGTACACATGTACCACTGTATATATAATGTGGATACCTCTTTGGTTCCTATTGAGGATATTTATTGTTAAGTGCGATTTTATAAATGACTAAGCGTAAAACAGGGAATTACTAATCGAGCTGAAGAGTAGTTAATGCTTCTAAAGATACATCTGAAAATACACTATGACCAAAAAATAGTAAGACTTTGTTAATAAATAAAAAAAAAAAAACTTGGAATCCTCAAAGCGACCTCCCTTGGACCCCCTTTTTGGTGGTAGTCGTGGACGTGGTTAGTAGTCAACGCGTTTTTGATTATCTTTGAATAATTAGTACCAATCAAAAATTTTAATTTAATGTAACTTATTTGTTGGAAAAATTTCACTCATCGAAAAATCGCCGAATGCATTTTAAGTACTTCAGAAATACAAGCGTACACAAACAATTAAAAAGTCTTACTATTTTTTGCTAATTGTATTATATAAGTTTTTGAAGTTTGATCCGCTGAATTGGATTTACAATAATCTGATAACTCTTAGGTGCTATTCTCCTCACACTTCAAATCATTCGAAACACACTATAGAAGGAGTTTTTGATTATTTCGGCTGAATTTTTCGATTGGGGCGAATTATTTGAATTTGAATATGTGAATTCGAAGGGAGATCTAGTGACTGATAATCACAGAATACTTATATTATGAAGATTATAATTCAGTACTATATAATAACATAGAGTCATCTCTCTGTAACAATTTAGAAATGCGAAGGTAAAATATTAAACATTTCTCATCAAATCCCTCGCTTTCTTTGGTAATTCTCTTTTTATTATTAAAGCAAAGTAAACTTCCAAGCCTTGGAAAGAGCAAACAGCAGCAACAACACTATGTTTGCGCAATACTTTAAGTACACGGACAACAATAATTCCTGCTCTCCAGCTAAGCATACGAAGATAAGTACATAGAACAACAAGCCAGCTCCACACCGGCCACATACACAACAATAGAAGTCAAGGAAAAGTTCAACTAATTACCAATGATAGATCGATAGATGGGGCCATTTTAATTAAGTACAGCAAGGCTTTTGGGGGTCGAGCCGGAACAGCAGGAAGCAATCAAGAAGCAGCATCAATAAATTAGTGTGAGATGCTTGAGGCTGCGGCATAAATCTGCAAATAGTTTTATACACACACGGAAGTGTGCGTGCGAGTGTACGTGTGCTTATTGTATAAGTGCGCTTTGGTGTTTATCGTTAGCTGACGATATTTGAGGGTTAAGTATTAATCAATTAATTAGGAAGTGGTGGGATGGTGAGTAGATAGAGGTGAGTGAATAGCATAACTCAACAGATCTTTAGTAAATAGCAAATATAAGTTTTAAAGTTTTTGAATTAATAACGAGTTTCTTCTATACAAAATATATTATATAATAGTATGGTTATTCGTTCAGTGCTTGCTGCAAAATAATTTAACCATCTCTGCTAGAACTACACACACTTAACTACTAAAATGACATACGAATGATTTTAGAATATGTACCTTAATGCCCCGTTCGGGTTGAACGACGCCTTCGGCAGACAAAGGTTGACAGCAATAGTACAAGATAAAATAATTTTCTTTTGAGATAATTTATGTATATAAGAGACAGAAACTCCGAGAGCTTAAAATACTTGATATAGCAAAAAAAAGTCCCAAAATTATAACCAAAGAAACCAGATCTTTCTATGGTCTGAAACCCAGACCAAACACACAAGACAAAAGCATGACATGCATCGAATTTCTGTACGTCTTAAATCCTAGGTATGTTAAAATATCTTCAGATACAATGTGTCCATTCAGGGAAATTTGTTCAGTTCGATCCTTTCGATAGATAAACTTGTATTAAAAGAATCAGTGAAAATAATATCGTAACTTTTCTAATATAAGTCATTAATAATTTGTATTTCTTGATTTACTATATAATTGCGATCGGATTATGCAGCATGGCGTATACCTATGTCGTTCGGGTAGCCTTGTCAGGGTAGATTGACAAAAAATGTATAAAATAATAGAAATCGGTGACTTCGACCGTGTAAACATTGCTTCGGCTGCCTAAGAGATACATATTGCAAAATAAAAATAAAACTGGTTACAAAATAAAAAATCAATGAATGTGGATTACCCACGAGTTAACGAAAAAACCTTGTGCACCAAATATCCATCTACGAAGCGGGCGGTTACTGGTGACAAAATTGAGTCACTTGCGAAAACGTCAAGCGCAAGCCACTTTGACGGAGTCAAAGCCAGGATTGACGGTCAAAATGGTTAGGCTATGTGATTGGCTTTATTGGCAGATAATAATCAACCAGAGCTGTTTCTCTCCTCCCAAACTCTTAATTCAGACCTGTACTGTCAGCAATCGCACAAAAGTGGCCAGCTTTGGCCAATAGAAGAAATGTCAAAAGAACGCCAGGTCACATTCAAGGATAGTGGTCCAATGAAAACACAAGGGGCTTGGTTGGAAGGCTCTAAACATCCCTCTTATAGTCCGAACTGACAAGACTGACAAGAAATGGAAAATTTCTAAATTCTCCTAAAAGGAAGACTTTAAAATTTTTTGAGTTTTGTGGGAATTTTTTCAAGTAAAAATTTAATATAAGGTTTGACATTAACTGCGAAGGAGCGTCTACAATGAGAATAAACCTATTTATAAAATTTTCCGGAAATTGTCGTGTATTTCGTTCATCAACGTCTCGACTCCCACTTTATTCGTGATGGTCGTAAGTAGGGAATACATGAAAACTTCATATTGTAACCGGTTTACGTCATGCAAAACCTTAAAACCCAATATAGAGACTTTCTCACCAATAAGGCCAAGGTAGTTAGTAATAAAGTCACATTCCAAGATAAAAGGTTCTCAACGGTTCTCACATAGGGAGTTTATCTTTGAATATATAATCGTTCAGCTGAGGATGCTGATTCTAAAAGGGTATGAGGTTCTTAGCTTTGACAATTCTGAATTTCACGCAAGATGCGATAAAAAAGAAACTGCGTACGCGTTATAGAGACCCTTCATGCAATGGAAGCGCTAAGAAAGTACAAGAGTTCATATGAGAATCTATGACGCGCAAAACCACGATTAAAACAAAATGTCGCTTAAAATCAACTAAACTTTAACAATTAAATTTGCTAATAATAACAGTAACAATAAAATTCCACCACGGAACGGAAAAGACAAGCGAACGTGTTTGCGTTGACCGAAAAATTACAGCAGCTACAACATGTAAGCCGCAATTAATGCCAGGCCTACATACGAACGGTCACAAATCAGCGAAACATAAAGTTAGGCGCAAATGCCGCACACAAGCACACGCGCACAAGCCCATGCACATCTCTCTCTGCGTGTTCGCATTTGCCTTGGAGGGCGTGTGTGATCAATTGTGGCGCATTATGCAACTGTTTGCTAAAACACGCGGCGAAATGGTTGCAAGTTATTGGAAAATGTGTTGCGCTTATGTGTGCAAACATATTTTATAAGTATGTAAGTGTGCTTGTGCCCACAATTATTTATGTCTGCGTGCGATTTTGGAAGGCATTATTTAATTTTCAGCTTTGTTGCAAGTATCTAACTGTGTCAATATTGGGCTTGAAATGTTTGCAGAGGCATAAGTAATGAACAGATTTGCATACAAATACATATATTTATATACATAGGTATGTGTGGAGTTGCACATCAATGAATTCGGTTGCAAGCGTGTGACCTAGAAAAGTAAGCGCCACCAACTTCATCCACACATCGAAAACAATGGCAAGTATTCACGTGTTGCAAGTATGTTTGTGTGGACAATTGGCCGCCAAATTCAGCGAACGGCAACTCATTAGTATGCATTGTGGTCACACTTCATGTTGTATTTGTTGCTGTCGCGCTGTGCTTGGCATTATGCAAGCTTCCCGGCTGGCAAATATAATAAAATCGTTTGGCCCGCGTCGCTGGTCGATTGGTTGGGCGGTTGAATTAACGCTTCGTGCAACTAAAACTTTCAGTGGAGCAAAACAAAAAAGTCCATGTGTAGAATACTTAAAATTATCGGCGTGAGTGCAGAAAAGAACCTTAGATCAGTGATCCTAAGGTGCAATTTTACCACCATTGGAGTTTCGTGGGTTGGTTGTGACATTTTCACACAGCTTGTTGTTACAATTGCACATTATTAGAAGTTTTAGATGAGTAGTCATACTCTTAAAATTTTAATACGATAACCCGTATGAGAAGTACACTGAACATAACTCTCCAACGAAAAAAAAACTATGCTAAAAATCTTAAAAGCGGTCAAAAATATCCAGATCTATCTAAAAAAGCAATCGATTTATATAACTTCGGCGTAGCAGATTCTAGACACATTTCGATACAAATAATAAAATCCGTTCTAATAATATTATTAATGAAGCAAAATTTCAAAGAAAGGTGATAATGATAGTAATATATGAATAATAAAAAGAGAATTTCTATTAGCAGAAATAGAAATTCAGGTAGTGAAATACCAGCTGATCAAATTTGACTCGGACTGGTAAAGTTAAACTTTGCAGGCATACCGAATCTATATTTTCTTAAATTCATCGAAAGCGACAAGTTTTATGGACAAAGACTGCATGGAATTTCCTCCACTAGAATACGCCGCCACATTCTCGCATCATTGTCCCTTACTTTTTGACCAAAACCGAAACGAAAGCCATTGCACAGTCACCGCATTCGCCAGATTTGGCTCCGTAGGGGGTTTTCTGCTTTCGAAAATGAAAAATCCGCTTCCATTAAAACTCATTCAAGACACTGAAAGTCATCTCATTCAAGGCTTAAATGTTGGCTCAAGAATTAAAATACTTGAAAATGTCACTCTGTCCACTTTTGATAGCATCAACGCTCCAAATAGTAGTGGTAGTCGAAAAAGTCGTTTCGTATTTCTAATCAAACTTCAACTTCTTTTTTTATATTTATAACGAATTTAATGAACTAAATATGTACAAGCAATTTGGCCAACCACTTTTTGCCATTTTTCCGCTAGAGACATTATCCATCAGAGTAAAAGTTTCTGGGGTCTCTGCGAAAAACTGCGATAAGTATTTTTCACAGGCTTCTCTAGAAGCCAACCCAAACATCGAGCTTCTTTTTGTAGCCAGCCTTTTTTAAATGGTGGGAAACTATTTGATGATGAATGTTAAGTTCCTTAGCGAAGTCATGACTGCTTATATGATGGTCCTGGTCAATATTCTCCATAATTTCATCAACTTTTTCAGCAATAAGTCGGCCAGAGCGACTTTGTGCATCTTTCACATCGAAATTTCCGCGAAAAAATTTTCAACCGTATCGTCTCCATAAACTTCTGAAATTTCATTGGTGGCATTCTTCCCTTTTTTATACACAAATTTTAAAACATAGCGAATTTCTTCATTATTTTCACTAATTTTTGAAAAGCTGTAACTTTTTATCAATTTACCCAAATTAAATTTATTGTTTGGTTAAAATAACCTTAGTATCTCATCTTTCTAACACTATGTGGTATTATAGAATGCACTGGAGATATACGACTGTAAAGACATTGATAATATGCAAAAATACCTTTTCGACTACTTAATATTATCGAGAGCTGTAAATCTACCATAAGAAAACTCAGAAGAACATTATCAGTATTATTTTAAACACAAAAGCTCTTCTGACGCCTAGTCAGAAATTAATTCAAACTCTTTAAAGTCTGCTTAGAACACAAAAAAGTTCATTTTCTAACGAGCTCATACTATCTACAAAAATATTATAAGTTCGATTAAAAATTTCAAGTTGTTTTGCGAGATACCAGAACAGTACAAAATGGCGATGGGAACGTTTATTATCACCAGCTTATGCTTTAGCTTTTAGCTTGAAAAAACCATCACCGTTTTCGAAAAGAAAAGAAACGGCCGATAGTTTTAGGTTCAATAACTTCAAAATACATTTTTTTTAACGTTTTTAGCGGTTGAATTTGGTTTATTGTGTAGATCAATGAAAACCATAACTACTACGAGATCAGAGAAACCCTTTAAATTTTGCACTTTACTCAATAAAGTGGTAGATATGTATTCACCTTCACTGCCTTGTAGTCATTCAGTACTACCTGGTATATTTGTGAATTAGCTCACATATTAGCTCAAGAATTAATATCAACATCAATACACATACACATACAATTGCTTAAGCCGCGTCGCATTATCCGCTTAGACAACACCTCCGCATATATGTATAATATTAGTGACGCACGCTTGGCGGACAGGACAAGCCACTCGTAATGTTGTCGCTCGAGTGCCAAGTCTCGATTGACCTATAAATAAATTAACGCAAATTTTATCCATACTCAAGTAGGAACCTAATAATACGTCAAGTGCGGCGCAGCGACGGTAGTGCAGACGGTGCAGATGGAATGCGGAGCAGCCGAGAGAGGTTTGTTGGATTTATTGATGTTTGCGGAATAGTGGTTGTGGCTATGAATAAATATTCAAGCTTAAATATGCAGCACGGAAATTTACCGTTTGAACTACGCATAAACAAATTTGTAGACAAAAAGACGAAAGTAATGCGATGCTCTTTTATAATTAAAAATAATTTTTCAGAATATTTTCTGGAATACATTCATTTCAATAAGGTCAAATGTCCTCGGCCTACTATAGCAAAACACCTTTTTTTGGCAAAATTTATTTTTTTTTAAGTGTGATACGCTGATTATAGCGACCTTCCAAATTTTCCAAACTATTTTTGTAGTACGAAAATATGCCTCAGTTTTAGTGATCGCTGATCTCTTCTTCTTTTGATGAAAATTTCTTCCCAGTGAGTGTTCTTTTGAGATCTGAGAAAAGGAAATAGTGATTAAACGCAAAATCTAGAGAATACGGTGGATGCGTAAGCTACGCGGCGCTCAATAAAGTAATCATATCGCTCTTATTGGAAAAGCTTGTACTAAAATCTAAAGAGCCTGCCAAGTAGTTGTAGTACTTTCTGAGCGAAACCATTGTACAGCCAATCCGACACAATTAGTCTCGTTATATTTCTTTCTGAAATCCAATACAAACGATTTGGCTCAGTTAAGCTTAAGTAATTTATTTACAGTCTATCATCAGCGTTTGGGAGCCAATGAGAGAAGCTATGCTTCAATATGTAAAAGTGTTTATACTCCTTAAACTACTATTTTGCTTGTTAATAATCTTTCGACCTTTTCGATATTCTCATTTTTAACTGAAATACTTCCGAAGACAAATGAAAACAGAACTGCAAAGCTGGCATGTCCTTGTTATGTATGGAAGCAAGTAGAGTCTAATCAACTAAATACCTCATAGAATATGCTCCGTCACAAAGAGCCTGAATTTCACCCGAAATTGCCAAAAATGTGCATGAACACCAATTAAATGCTTGAAATCTCACTTTCCTCGGATTTCGTACATTTTCCCAGACATAATGAGATTTAAGTGCCATTTCACAAAATGTATTGTGTTAAAATTGTTGCTGTTGTAAGCCGAAAAAATGTGGCGACACTTAACCGTATTTGTGCGACATACTGGGTCAGATCGGAAAGCAGGCTTCATACATAGGAGAGGAGATACAATGAATGTGTTGTAAGTGTTGTTGTTGTGCAACTTACTAACCCGGTAAAATGGGTATGCAAATTCGGAATTTATGCAAGCAAGTTTATGATGGTTCACCTTGGTCGGTAGGCACGTTTCACATGCGCATTACTTAAGTGGGCAGCCATGAAGAGGAGTTGTGCCAAAGAAGGCTGGAAGGCGTACTAAATTCTTATGCACACATACACGCACGCATATATGAGAAACCATAAGCAGCTAGTGGAAATGCCAATGACTGAGTACTGCAATTAATCACACACACACACACACACACACATCTTCATGTATTATCCTAAATATATGTGCATAAGTATATCTTTTATTAAGTATATGTAGGCGTGGTGCTTTACGGAAAGGGTTTACATAGTACGGTAGCTACCAGTTAACTCGCCGTATCTGCTGCTGAGCGGCGCTTAGTGCGCTCTTGATGGCCGCCTACCCCCGCCTGACTGCTTGCATGGCGGACTGGATGACTGACGCTAGCTGCTGTTGCTGTTGTCGCTGCTGCCGCTCAGCTCATAAGGTATGCTAAGTATGCTTATGTGCCTGCTCGTGGCAAATGGTTGCTTCGCTTGAATATGCATGACGCTGCTGCCGCTTGTGGCACCCATCTATCCAACCATCCAGTCATCCAGTCTTCGTTCCGGTGCGGCAATAATGCTGAAGGTGATAAAGGTGATGATGATGTTGTAGCTGATGCAAATGATGTGGCTGATGATTATGTGTTGGTTTAGGCAACGGTAAAATTATTTGTTTTTGTTTCCGATTTTCCATATTTGTGTATGTGTTGCATGTAATTTCGTAAGTTTTTCTGTGCCTTTGCCCTATTTGGTACAACACAAGTGGCGGATAAGTCTCGAAAATTGGTTTTTGAGTGGAAAATTACAAAAGTGTATGGACACATATACATATGTATGTATCTAAAAGTGTGTAAGTATGTAGGTCTCCCTTGAGTACTAAAACTAGAATAAAGTGGCGGCACTTTCGCCATATTTAGGGAGAAAGGAAAATGCGAAAATATTATTTAAATTATCGCGAGACAAATACATTTGTTTCGTTAAAAGCGAGTTTAATTATGATTTTGAAAATAGCGTATTAAATTTTTGGCATATTAGTTAAGGAATAAGAGAGATTTTCACTAAAGGTCAATACTAAAAAGTTACGTACATACGCAAAAACTTTTGACGTAATTTTCCGTCAATCAACCCAATAAATACTTATTAGTACAGATAAAAGTACTTGTTGTATTTGTTTCATTCTGTGGTCCCATTTGTGTATTATTCCTAGATTGTAGCGCTGTCTCGGACAATAATCTACGTCGAGTTTCATGAAAATGTCTTTTTAAATATAAACGTCTTGTATACAATGACTTGATTATGATCGGTCAGTGTTTGCGTGAGCTATGTATGAGCTATATGCTATAAGGGTTCAATATCTACCGTTATGATAAATAATCTTAAGCAGAAAAAAACTTGACTAGAAATTCAGATTGATACTTCAAAAACAGAGGGGCTAGTACGCGTACAAACATAGCTAAATCAGCTCATCACCCTGATTATATTGATATTTATACAGTGGCTCACAAAACTGGTACGTTATCAATATGTATCAAGCAAATGACTGCGCGGAATTCGTCCTTTGATTTTCACCAACCTTTCATCAGCATTGGTCGTCATGCACTCCATACCATAAGAGAGCCTCCTCCAAACTTTCGCGTAGGCTAAACATGGCGTGTCATTAATTTTGCACCCTTGCTTCTCCAGGCCCATACACGGCCATCTGATCCCAAATAATTTATTTTGGTCTCGTCTGATCATACGATCTTCTTCCTGTCATTTTCATTCCAGTTTTTGTACTTTTTAAACGAAAGCTTCAAAATTAATAACGCTTGCCTTCGGCATATCGTTAAAATTTTACTTTAACGTTAATTTTGGTGACAACACCAACATAAGTATTTAGTGGGAATTGATTTTGGCCGCATATGTGAGACAGTATAAAAAAATGGCTGGTCATTGGGTTCCTTCTGGGTTATTACAATGGGTCGCTCTACATATCTACCTACTTTCCTTACAAACTTCGTTGTAAACTTGACGTGGCTCATAACAACTCTACATAAACAGTCAGTATATGTTATATATTACAATTTTTAATTATTGATTGATCACACGTCAAAGGTGTACAGCAGCAAAGAAAAATAACACCATATTTTACAGTTTTCTCTCAATAAAAGCAGTGTGTATAGTCTTTATGGTCCTGGTGCTGTACCAGCCAATCATGCCCAATTTTGATGTTGTCTATTTTGTTCCGGTGGAAGGTCAAATTTCGAATTTTTTTATAAATCAATAGTTTAGATTTTTCAAAATTTTCTCTAAAATAAGATTTCAAAATCCAAATTATTTCCGAAGTTATAGCCAGTTTGAGCTGTGGACGAAACTTAAACGTGCTTTTCTCGAAACTACCATTCGCATCAATATCTTAAGCACTATTTGCCTATTCACCTGAAATATGGCATGAGTATTCTTTAAGTATCTCACTAGCACAAAAAGCAACATAAAAGGAGAAAAGAAATTTTTAATATTTTAAAGAAATTCGTCAAAGAAGCCGTCATTTTATGAAAATGTGTTTTTTTGTTCTGCATTTTCTTGAATGCCGCTAACGTTCGTACTAACCAAGAATCCATCAGTTTTATTGACCTCAAGGTCAAGTAGAAATTATCGCGATGCCGACTCGACTTTGTATCTCTTTATTTCAAGGACTCATTAGGAAAACATATTTTTTAAGTAATTCATTTTTATAAATCGTTAGTAAAAATATCAAATGGTTTTCTCTATCAATTGCCAGCAAATGCTCGAAATTCCCTTTAAAGATAACTTCGATGGAAGTGTTCATCAGGAATTGATGGGCCATGGACAGAATTTCCATTTGAGAATCGCTGCGGTTGGTTATTGGCTTTTTGTCTTTTATCAGAATGGTGACTGGTGAGAAGATCCGAAACCTTGGTTAGGACTCTCTTATTTGTCCACTAGTGATTACTACCTGTTTCTGTCTATGTATGCCAAATAATTTTCCGATAAAAAATTCCACTCAAGAGAAGTTTGTGAAAATTGACTGTAGTATAAAACTTATACAGTCAATTTTCACAAACTATTGAAACTATTAAAACTAAAAGTAATGAAATCTTTATTTCATCTAGAATTTATAGGGGCCAATGAAACGATATATTTGTATAGCTTTACTCTTTAAAATATTTACCTAACATTTTTGGGTGTCGTTTCAAAACTGTCGAAAAATGTTTGCACGTACTTTACATAAACTTACATAATTAACACATGTTTAGAATTTACAAAGTCAAGTGGACATTTTATGATAATTCAAAATAATTTCCAATACAATTTCGAACTCCGTTTGAATTAATTTTTTAACAAAAAACCGAGTGAAATATTGAAAAAAAACCTCCAAAAAAGAAAATCATACTTATCAAAATTAGGATTAGCAAATGTTTTCACAAGAATAGTAATTTTCAAAAATTTGAATATGAATAGTTGCCAAAACGTAACCAACCAAAAAAACAAAAGAAAAACTTGAAATTTGCGTTTGAAAACTAAAATATAACGCGTGTTATACACATACAACCTGCCAGCGTGTGTTGAAAAAGTGGGGGAGCAGCAAATATATGCAGAATATCTTTCATTTTTGTACTCAAAACCAATATCATTAATCAGAGGCATTGAAAATGCGAAAAAATATATTCATGTGAGCGCTTGTTGGCTGCCAGTTGATGTGAAAGTTGAGGTGAAAAAGAAAGAGCGAAAAATCACTTTCTGACTGGTGGTCTAAATCAGAAGGGACCTTCGCCAACATGAAAACAATGTAGTGAATCAAGGACACAAGTGAGCATTCATTTATTGCGTGAGCATGGATTGGTAGGGGATTATTGTGCCTAATGTTTGTATTTATGGTATAAATGGTTGCATTTGTTGTGCAATGATTATTGTATGATGAACCTGAGATATTAACATGATAAGTGACGTAATCTCCAGCAAACTGTTGAAATTATGATAATTTGTGTAAAATTTTTTAATAAAGATATGTATTTTGTTGAATATTTGTGGTTGATTTCTGGCTTTAGGCACTGCTGACACTGGTTAGTTCGACCGAAGCAAGAAATAAGACAGATGGCGCTATACACCATTGGTAATTGATTGATTTGGTGGTTCCGGTTCCATGTCGCAAAAAAGCCAGTTTGCATAAGAGTTTATGATCATAGTGGATAAGTGTTTATTGAGTCTGCAGTGCCCAGTATCAAGCGCGACAAGGAGACGGAATTTGTCACGGAAAAAGTTGATAATGAGTCTAAACCTTGCTAGGTTGTCATCTTCCAATAGTAGCTTGGTGTGGCGCATTCTTGTCGCCTGTTGACAGGCCATATAGAACATGAAACGACATAAATGGTCGGATTGAAAGTATATGGTAACTTTTCCCTACTGGGAGTAAATATATGAGGCTAGATATTTTGTGTAGCTTCCTGCACACGGACGGAAACGAATAGCACAGACCTGAACTATTCATTCAATGAACAACTAATCTCTGAAAGAATAAAATTGACAACTCCGGTAACCAAGAGACCAACAATTAGCCTTTACCGGCTATCGACATGGAGTGAGAGTTAAGACGCAAATGTGTTTGTAGGGAACATTTGTTGTGGATGAGCCTTAATTTTTTCTATTTTTTTGGTTCGCTTCAAAACACGAACATTTTTATTGACAAGATGTTCATAAATTACCAGAAAGGTGGTGAACATGTGTAAAAAGCAATGATACTTTCAATAATTTCTTTTTTACTTTCCCATTCAAAATTTGCGTTATATTTTCGCAGTATTTTCTTTCATACATTTTAGGCGAGCTGGAAAACTGGGAAACTGTATTCACTAATATTCGTATAAGACTAATAATAAGAGTAACTAAGGCCTTTATTAGTAGCATTAAGCTGACTTATTTGAGTGCGAGGTCACAGAAGTAACGCTGGATATTCAAAAGTTTATGAGCTCGTTAGAGAGGGCAACCTTACTTAAATCATATCAGGGTGTTGGTTATGTTGACCTTATGTGTGCCTTGCAAGCGCTGATCGATAACCAAAATGTATGCATCTATGCGGTTCATTTCCTCGCTATGGTAGGTGTTCTGACTGAACCCTCCTCCTCAATGGGATCACATGCCATAGGAGGTTACATAGCTTGTCGAGAGCTAAGTACTGAAACTATATTTAGGAAGGTGATCAATTAGTGTTAATAGGAGCTATTCTTTTAGTACATCCTAAATGAATAAGAGAACTTCGAAGTCTCGATCTTCAATCTGCACAGATAACCACCCGCTCTAAATGTATATTTTGAATTGAGCAGAATAATAGTGTTTTTTTTTTTATCTCGAAAGGTGCACGTAATACCCTTAGTCTCAAATAACCTGCCTAAAAAACACTTTTGAAGGAGGAAGTTGCAAACTTTTAAAGATTGTGACCAAAACCATTCAGATCGCATTGGTTGAACTGAGAAGTTCTTCGTTAGAAGAAGTGTTACTCAAAATCAATTTCGGATATCGATTTAAAACATTTGTATGAGATTCTTAAAGGTGTAGCCTATCCACCCTGAACATCTTAATGTATGATGCTGTATCAGGATCTTCAATTGATACTAATTTCTACAAAAATATATATTATTATATATTTTATTTAATCAGATATAAGTAAATGTAGGAAAAATTTGGTTGAATTCTATTTTTAACTCTAGCAAACCCACTCGCCAGCCAAAATCGTATTTAATAAAGCCCAAGGCACCAAGTATTGCTGGCTAGCACTGAGACTATCCAGTATACTGGTGTTAAAGCGCAAATCTATTTCTAATGCCCCACACATTAGCGTTGCCGCTGTGCGATACTCGTGCCAAGCCATGCTGATTTCCCATTCACTTAGCGCAACCAAAGGAAAACAGCTGCTTGCACATACACACACATGAATGCACGACACGCAGTCGCCCAAATGCCTTCAATGTCACATCCGCTATTTACAATGATGCAGTCGTGGCAACTTTGCAAAGGTCGCAAATACTCATTTACACTTCGTAGGCACTTTGAAATTTGCAAAACTTTCGCTTTCCACATTCTGCATTCCACTTTTCATTTTCAACGAATTGCTTTTGTAGAAATTTCATTGCCAGCGTAGCACTTTGTATGCAGCAGCCGAAGTAAGCGAATAATGCAAAGTGGAGCTGAGCAGCGAGAGTGACTTAGCGGCGACAGGACGGAGGTGGCGGTAATTTTATTGCCTAAAACTATTTGCCTTGCTAATGCAGTTAGTGCGATGAAGCGAAAGGTCAATGAAAAATGGCAAATGAAGAAGAAAGCGAAAACGAGCGAGAAGAGAGAGAATGAGAGAGATAATGCAGCGCCAGCACTGAGGACAAATGTCGGAGGACAGCATTCGACTGCCACACCCAATCAGGCACAGCTGAGTTGAGCATTAAGCCAGACAGACAGTCAGGCATTCAGGCACGCAGCCTGAGGGCCTTGCCTTTGGCAGTCACGCAGTCACGCGGTGTATTTACTTTCATTTCATTGCGATTGAATTTGCAGTTGTTATTCCAGTGAGGCTTTGTTGTGTTGGTGTTGTTGTTGTGCGCCACGAAATGCGTTTGTTTTATGCAGCTGCTTGTGGCAGCAAATTGGCGCTACTGATTTTATGGGCCGTCATGCCACGCGCACACCACACACACAACCACCCATACACACACACACACACACACAGAGGCGCAGTGAAAAGCCACGCTTCGTGTGTGTTGTCATGGCGACCTAATTCTTTGTCATTGTTGTCGCCGACAACGATGACGATGACGACGACGACGACGACGCGTCCACGATTGCACCCAGAGCTCGTAATTCAGGGCCAATGTGCAGCGATGTACGGCGCGGCGCAAGCAGCTCATGCCGCGCCACGCGCACAGAATTACAGACAATTGCACTTCACTCTAAATTATACCCTCTATATGGATGTATGTATGTAAGTATGCATGTATAGTTATGCGTTTATGCGCCTTGTTGGCATAAACTTTCACTTCTTGCACTCGCAGGCGTTCGGTCGTTTGTTAGTCGCAGCGCGACGCTATTGACCCGCTGCGCGGCCACTCCCATCATCCGTCGTTTATCTCGCTGACATTGAGCGAGATATGCGCTAACTCTATTCCACACACACGCATACAAATGTTCACACACACAAGTAGTTACACTCGCCACGCTAAAGCCACACTAAAACTTTAAATGTCGCACGCACACACTTGCAGTAATGTGTGCAACCGAAATGGCGTCGGCTTCTGTAATTTCACTTGCAAATTTAGTGCGCTTTTCGGCAGATAGGCAGCAAACTCATTTACTTGCTTGGCGCATAGATTTGGCGGTAAAACGCATCAAGGTCGCCCGGAGGCAGTATTGTGCTCGTAGGGGTCTACAGCAGAATACAAACAAAATGGAACGAAAATGGTGGCCCATAAAAATTTGAGTGGTTTTAGCAAACGTACATCTAATAAATTTACTGAAATCGGGATGGCAAGGTATTGACTTCAAATCCACGAATTTGTGTCAAAAATTCTGTTTCAACGTGATTGGGTTCTTCCCAAAGTGCGTTCTAGTCTATTTCGGTATTATGCTAGAAGAGCAGTGTAATTTCATAACTTAAAGAAGTTATTATAGAATATAAGGAGATCCAACAATTAAATGATCTAATTTATTAAGCCAGTTGAGAATTGTAAATTTGTAAATGAGCCGAACGAAGTGAAACAAATAAATCTTACTAGCTACTATTTGTTCTTAAACTGAAATTGAGAATTGCAATGCTTGCACTCCCATTTTGAATTTGTTGGAACAGTGCAAAAAGGTGGAGCAAGTAAAGCTATATAAGTTATTGAGAGTGAAGATCACTTATAATAGGAACAGTGAGCTTAACATTACCTATGTTAGATTCATACAGTTTTAGTCAGATAACATGAAAAATTTAAAGGAACAGTACTTGACAGTCGTCGTATTGGGATCAGAGAGATAGCAGAGGATCTCTAAATATTTGACAAGTTTAAGAGTCCTTTTACGTTCCACTTTGAGCCAGAAGGTTTTTGTAACACCACAAGGGCTGGTTGCTAACCAATCCTTTCTGAGTACCCAGACAAGCTAAATGTGGACCTAGCTTAATGTTAGTGAGGTCATAGACTCTTCGCAGTCAACGAGCTCAAAGCCTGTATAGAAGCTCTGTTATCAGAGAACCTGACTTCCTTAAAGAAACCGAACTTCAGAGAAACACATATGCCTCCTACCTTGATTGATTCCGCTGATTTTTGCCAGTCTGGGACAAATTTGATCATATGATAATTCATATATTATGTGACTAGTATAAGGAAGCTTTTCGAAAGACATCAAAATACCATCGATCCCATATGGGACCCCTTGTGGTTTTCTATAATATTCCGATTCCCAAACATTTAAGAGATTTATTAAGAAAAAATTTCTCTTCTAGAACAGCCCAAAATTTAAAAATTATAAAACGCTTAAATTACGCCAAACCCTTCAAAAGATAATTACTAAAGTGCTAATTTCCATTTTTTTTTTTACTTCGTTGCTTCAATATTAATTCTCCAGAAAGTCAATTGACAAGTTGACAAAATTGTTGAAATTGCTTCCACGCAGCTAACTCTTTTGCACAAGGCTTAGCAAATGCAGCGAAATAAAGCATCATCAACACGAAAGTAAGGTAAACAAATAATAATAAAAGCAACTTGTAAAGCACAAATCTCGCTCAAAGTTGCAATCGAACAAATGGCAGTTTATTCTAAATTGCAGAGAAAAAGAAATAGACGAAATACTAAAGGGAGAAAATAGGAAACGAAATAAATTGCGAAGAGAGACGAAAACGTAAATAATATCGCCAGCGATTGGCGTGAAAATTTCGCAAAGGATTTTCGATGGCTTTACGGATTTTGTTGGCAAGTTCGAAATGCTTTCACACACACAATCAATTCAATCAAGCTTTGTTCGGGGAAATAAGTAACAAACAAAAAAATAGATTTTACTTTATTAAAGATAGAAGTAACAATATTTATTTATATTTATATAAAAGTTTTACAAATATTCTTATTTTGTTTAGTGTTTGTGAAAGCGCTGGAACAAGCTGTGAGTTGATGGCTTTATGATAGTAAACTAATACTTGGGGGCGGAACTTTTATGGCAGCTGATGAGGTGAGAGCTTGGTGGAAATTATGAAAATGTCCTTTACAACGTGATTATCTCGTTAGAAACTGTCCAGGGGAGCGCTAAATGTCGCCTAGAATCAACTGTTTCTAGACTAAAATCAGCTTAGAAATAAAATTGAAGGAAGCAAATTTGGTTGTGGTTATGAAAAGTCTGCTTTTATGAAACTACAGAGCCAAGACTATATGTGGAAAAACTTATGAATGACATCGCTGCCCTCTAAGGGGGATCTCTTGAAAAGTTCCAAGAGGATCCGACGTTTCGAGCCAAATTTTTTTCAGCGATGAGGCCCATTTCTAAATCAGTGGGTACGAAAACAAGCAAAATTGCCGCATTTAGGACGAAGAGCAAGCTGAAGAAAAAGCAACTGTTTGATGTGGTTTGTGGGCCGGTGGAACTACCTCCCCTTAGTACTTTGAAATATAGTCACGGTCAATCGGTGCTTTCTCTGACGCTTACTATAGTAAATAAATTTGACAACACTTACTCTAGGTAAGGTTGAATGGTCGATCTTAAAAAGAGTATCTCACATGGACATCTTTTAATACTGGTCCCACTCGTTCGCACATTATTGTGAGCGGAATACGGGTGTCTCGTCTTATTAGCTCGTCGAATTCGAAGTTTTCAGCGATTTCGTTATGACTAGGTGCCTAAATGAGTGTGATGATAAAGTAGCTAAAACTAACATTTCAAAATGTTTTCAACCAATCCGTTTTTCCCTACACTTGCTATGATTCCAGACTGGGATAACCCTCGTGCCCTTCAAATAATGTTAGCTTTTTTCAGTTTCGATTAAATTTTCGGGTGTCATTCGCTACATTGTTGGACAATGTCGATGACATATTTAGTAATAATGCGTTTGATGAATGTAGGGTTCTCAGTAGCGTTGGCAAACATCTCCTTTGCGAACTCTACTTGATGTGGTTTTTGAAAGAAAAAAATCCAGATCCTTTGGTACGAGTCTAGCATGGACAAGCTCCCTACTGAAAATATTAACCATAATGTGTTGGGTCGATCTATAATATAAATTGAGATCCCTCGATATCTTACTGATGTAATACGGCGATTTCCAAGCACGTTTTCATTGACATTTGCGATGTTATCGTCATCAACAGTATACTCCAGTTTGGTTAAATTTAATCAGATGGCATAATCAACCCTGAAACTTATTGTCAAACCGAAATACGGTCCTTTAACAACCATAAGTAATAGTTTGTAGTGGGTGTGGAGTTTTTGATGCTATTAACTGTGGTGAACCATTTTTAACTTTTCCAACTTTGCGGATGTCATTTAACAGTTTCTTGTTTTCACGCACTCAAACATTCCCAAAACTATGGAAATATATCTCAATGTTTATGTATGTGCTGGCACATTAGAGTTAAATTACTTTTTGAGGCTATTAAAAGTTGCTGGTCAAAATAGAAAGTTGACCCAAATACCAAACTAACAGCAACGCAAAGGGTGGCAACTTTCTATTAACTTCGCATTTGGCTTCCACAGTTGACTGCAGCAACGGAGTAACGTCTACAATATTGTGCTCTCGTAGAAGAAAATGCCAACAAAAGGATGCACGAGGTGATAAATTCACGAAGAGACAAATTTTCTTAACTCAATTAAAAGTTGGAGCAAATATTTTTTGCTGCTTGAGGAAAACAATTTAAGGCGAACAAAAATATTGGCGGATACATAAAATAAAAGACGAAGTAAAAGCGGTCTAAGATTAAGAAAGCGGAGAGTTAAGCTTCGTCGTTTAACTTGCGCAGTTGAATTGCGGTTTTATTTACTTAGTGTGGAAGAGTTGCATTTTGTGTTCCCTCCCCCCTTCACTACGTCTTGAAGTAAAAAAATTGAAAGCTCTCCACGAATTTTTAAGAGAAACTACAAACGCCTGAATTTGCAAATATGTTTGGGAAAAATATTGTTTTTTTTACCAGGCCTTGACTGAGTGAATCGAAAATATCATATTTTTATACTAGTAAGTATGTATGTCAACCATTTCCTGTCCTTCTCACACATCATTTATCCTTATTGCGCGCCACAAAATATGTGCCATCCAAGTGCACTTAACTGTTGGACAAAGGCCACTGATTTACTTGCCCCGTTACTTCGTTGTGAGTGTTGTTGTCGCTCGTAACCGTTGCAATGCGTTTTGGTGAGCTTTCAAAGGCAGTCGTGCGGCAATGAACTTTTGTTGTGCTAACAATTTGAAAAATGATCCAAGTTTTAATACAAGGACAGGCGGACAGCAGGCGAGTGCATCCAAGGATACAGCATGAGAGCAAAGCATGCAGTTGGATGAGTGGCTATGTGTGATGGAGTGCATTCGAGTATTGCTAGGACACTCGGAAGTTGGAAAAACGGTTGCAATAAATAAATGTTAACCACAATACGCACGCATTTTAACATGCCACATTTGCAGTGAGGCATTGAGGCAGTGAGGGTGAGTGCGTTTAAGAGAGGTAATTTTGTGGCAGGAAATTGCGTAGTGTGAGTAATTCTGAATATTGGTTGCCTTTCTGGGATTAAATTAGAAATCTTGCAAGTCTTCTTGATGAATTATGTTAAAATTTTAACTGATAAGCTTCATAGTATGGCTTTTTGCGGCTTTCTATTTAGTTCGCTTCTACATTCCTGCTTTTGTATGCTACCTAACCCTTAATCTATGATCAGTGATGATGATCAGTTCAATGATTTTGAGAGAGATGAAGTTTCGTGACTATTTTATAATGAATATTTCCACTAGTCATCTCAAACTTCAGAAACTTTATCGCTCATGGCCTTGTAGATTCATTCCTAGCTGATAATTTGACTACGGGTCCTATTCTCAAATCACTATCTAAAGTTTGGATGACCAAAGCAGTCTCGAAATGAAAGTTAGCTCTTTATGAAGTCGCTTATGATCAGGAATAAGGAATACAAGGTGCGTTCCAAAGTAAACAGGACTTTTTGAATCTAGCGCACCCTGGTGGCGCCATCTATACGTCGACTGGTGCGTTAGAATCTGCTGTCTGCTCGATTGTCCAGTGACATTTCATTGATTGGAGGTGAAGTGATTGCGTTTTACGTGTCAGTATGTTTGTGTTATCGGTGCGAAAATGCGCTTTGAACAAAGAGCCAACATTAAAATTTGTTTGTTGGGCCTTGACTGCTTTATTTAAACTGTAATGAGGAAATTTAAGGAATGGCTGCCATTTTATACTGAACATAGCTCATTGAACATTAGGTTACTTCATACAGTGGATGGTTTAAATGGAGGATGAACTCATATGTATCGGGTGATTTTTTTGAGGTTAGGATTTTCATGCATTAGTATTTGACAGATCACGTGGGATATCAGACATGGTGTCAAAGAGAAAGATGCTCAGTA
>NW_017534575.1:617627-622032 GCF_001853355.1 Bactrocera latifrons
TTTTTTAAAAAAGTTATCAAGCTCTTAAAAAATCACCCGATAGAAGTCCACGCAAGTAAGGAAAGTTCTCTGAGCCCCATATACTTGGGAGTGGCCAGAAATTATTCTTTTATATGTATGTGGCTCGAGCAGCTCACGACTACCGGTCTTAGACCAAGTATTCTCTGGATAGCTAAATAAATATCCGTTTGAAAGCGAGTTAAAGCGAGAAGGTGAAACATTCCTCCTCAGGTTATGCCACATCGTTTACCAAAAAAGAAAATCGTTCACCAGTTTAAGTTTTCCAAACACTATGAGTTTCTATGTCGATTACATAGCAAAAACGAATGTTGTGAAACAATTGCGATTGTTGTTAATTTAGAGGTAAAAAATTGCTATAATAAACATAACGTTTGGTGGAAGCCTCATAAATCCCAACTCCCTCTGTAGGGGGTTAAACTTTCTATAAAGCAAGTTAAGCCACGCCAGTGGTCGTCACAATAGTAAGTCTTTTGGAAAAGTATTTGTGAAATATTTGACAAACTACAGAAATAAGAACTTTGATCAAACAAGGAACATAAATAAAGATTTGATCAAATTTGTTCTGAACCATTTACACTTGGCTCGCAAACCAAATTGAGTCTATTTTATTGCGAACACAAGTGTTTGAGAGTCATCGAAAAGGTTAAAGGAACAATACTTGCAAATCGACGTGTTGTTTTTTCGCAGATGGATCATAGTGTAGATGTCTTCTGTCGGAAGCTAGATGAATCGGTGGAAACTGCAAGCTAACGAACTGGTTAGGCAGACCGTTTTGTCATGTGTTTCGTTTGGACACTGTTCAATAGGTTCGCATGCAATGCAGCCAAATATTCTGTCGGACACTCTTTGCCAAAGCTGTAAGGAGGAGGTACTGAGATTTAAATAATTGGATAGACACGCCTTTGGCGAACCTAACGAAGTTGCTGCTAATTACATTTACCACCTTAATGTGGTAAGTTCAATATGCTGCGTCGGTCAATGAGAATATTTTGATCAATATTTACAAGTTTGTAATGCGAAGGACGAATTTCTATTCAAGATATATTCATAGATTTTGGATGAACCTCACGATTCAACCTAATCTAACTTATATGGAGTTATATAGAGTCAGCCGGAAGTTTGATAATATTTTTATTAGGTGTGTTGGAGCTAAGGGAAATATTGACGAAATTTAATCCAGTTCTGACTTACCCGCATACTATTATTACATAGAGAAGGATTATCTCCGAAATTCAACTATACATTTCATGTACTTATATCTCACATATGTTTCTCGATCTTATGGGTGTAGCTTCCATGTAACTAACATCAAGATGTTTACACCTCCGGTTGACTTTGCTTCTTCTATAGATATTGGCGATGGTGTGACTGGTACCTTAAGAAACCTCGGAGAACATATTTCTGTGTTAATAATATATAGCATGCGAAAGCTGACGATCTCAACATCTTTATAGATCAACTGAACACATTTTGTAAAAGAGATGCTTGACAATGTAGCCGAGGACCCTATATTCATCAAATGTGTGTACTGGATACGAGATGTGGGCATATGAGCATGATGTTGAAACTGTTCAACAATCTAGAGAATGGCGCACCGAAAATGAGCCGAAGCCGAATAGCCTCTTAAGGCACTTTAGGCCATCACGGCAGAGAGTTATAACCAATTTATGGAAAATGAAATAAGGCGTTAGCAATGTTGCAGTGCCTCTAAAGGGATCTATTTTGAAGGCGATAATAAAGATTTGTATTATAAAATCAATTTTGACCAAATGAGTTAAATTTATCTAAGAAAGTAATCTTTTTCAATTTTAATGGATTTACTATACACTTTTGCCTTGAACTGCCGACACGCATGTAGATACACATATACATCTTCGTAATTCGAGATTTTATATTAATTGAAAAATATATTTGAAATTACAAGAATTTATGTGCGGTTTTACTTGGCTCCAATTTCTTTTAATTTTCGCAAGCTACAAAAGTAATTTGGGCCAAAAATCAAAAGGCCGCACACAAAGCGATTGCCAGCGCGCAACTTAACCTTGAATGCCTGACTGCGCGCTCTAAATGCAGTAAATCAAGTGCGTACCTTTGTTTTTGCCGCGGCAGCCAATGCCAAGTGGCAGAAAGCTCGAGCGTGACGCGCCATCATTTATAGCCACTTTGGAGATCACCTTAAGGAAATCTCACAGACACATATATACGTAAATACACAGACACGCACACAAACGTATACCAACAATCATACACTTACATTGGCATTATAAGAAACTTCACCTTGCCACATTACTTTCCTTCTTCTGCACTTCGCCTTCCTTCATATTCCGTTTCAGCGGAAAGAAAACTTTTCATAATTCCTTTAGATTTCGCCACTTTGCAAGCTCACCCAATTCTCTCATCACGGCAAGTGCACTCGCCAACGCTTTTCTTGATTGCATTCAGGTGAAAAATTTGTTGCAGTCAAAATTATGCTCTTCTTCCTTTCCCTTTTCCTTGTGTAATTTTTGAGTGGCAATGTTTTCATTGCTGCACAGTTTTCTTTCACCACTTTCGAGTAGTTATTCTCTAGAAATTTCTATAATTTCGAATTCCTGCATGTATTTGCTGTTGTTGCTGCTGCTTGCTTCTTTCTTCTTATTAAAATACTTGAATATGTATGAGTGCATACTTTGTTGTCATATTTGCTTTGCTTGGAGTATGATTTGAAAAAGTTTTGCTTGAGTGGCGAACACTTTGTTAAATTAGGCGGTGAGTGGATACTCGGCATGTGGCGAAAGTGTTTCGCTTTGCGAGTGAAATGAAACGAAATGGAATGAAATGAAATGCGTGATGTAGAGGATTGAAGCTTCACTTTGAATTTGGTTTCGGATAGAGGGTTTAGTTTGTGTAGTCATAATCACTTCAATGAGTCGCTAGCGCAATGCAATTAGTTTTTAGCTGTGGATCTTGAAGATAACGGTCAAAGAACGCCAATATCTAATCTGGCAAGGAACGATATATTTACTTTGTCGTTAAAAAACATCTATTTCTCCGTTGAAACTTTCTTCAGAGAATATTTTTTAAACATGTATCATGCATATCTTTATTTTTACATTAGTCGCTAGTGGGATGCAATTACTATGGAGCTCTGGATCTCAAATAGAACCTGCAAATGTCCATGACTTAAATTGGATATCACTAGGAACATAATTTTTACGCTGTCACTAAAAACTCTCTGTCTCCACTGAAACTTTCAGCAGATAATCTTTTTTATGCTTGATTAATTTGAGATCTGATGGTTGGAGCCAAGTTTTAAGAGTCTTCATATTAGCTCTAGAGCTTTGCTTCCGCCCTTTTCTAATGGATGTCTCTAGGGTCAGGCACTGGTCGATTAAATCGTTTTATATCGATCTTGGACATTTGTTTCAACATGACATGACGTGCTGACACATACTTATACAGTACTATTACGCTACTAATACCATCTAATGGATTATAAAGAATTTCGTTTGTTAATTAAGCATTGCTTTTTGAGGGAATAAGGGAAAACACTTTTGGGGCATTTTAATGCAATAAAGCCTTAAATTTAAAATAAAAAAAAAATATAAAAAAACGGCTTAGTTGTAGACTTAATAATAAAATTCTTTACTAGTGTTAGCAATGCCTTCAAACTATCTGCCAATATCACTTTCAATTGTATTAAGTAAGAGAGCTCGCGGCAACAAACAAAAGGGCAGCATAATCGTCTTTCTAAAGGATATGGACAATAGGGCTGGATACAATAAGGGCTATTAAAGGTGGGAGGCATCTGCTTCAACATCAGAATCTCGAATATTGGTCTATATGAAACCATACATATAGCTGTTGACAGCTAATTGAAAACGCTGCCTTTTTGTAAGGTGCTGATGAGTATAATGATTAATTGTTTTGGTATATCGTTATTTATATTCCTAAAAGCCTTGCAATGCTTGTGTTACACTATGAACTACCAAATTCGCTCAGCTTTGTAGTTGCGCAGTTGAAGTTTTGTTAATTTTTTCTATTTTACGATATAAAAGGTGAACTAAGTGCGACAGCCTAATTAGAAACAGAAGAAAAAAATAATTAAAATTTATTAATTTAAATTTATTATTAATTTAGTAGTAAATTATTGATTTCTACTAAGTGTGTGTTTCAAAGTTGTGGTTTAAGGTTTTAAGCATTTTCAATGTTAACACTTAAAAACTTGAACAGAAATAGTCCGCTGAATTACTACCACTGCCCGAAGAGACGCAAAAACGAGTTTCACTTACATTCTACATAAAACTCAAGACGAATATAATGTCCAAATATCCAAAAACACAATTTCCCGGAGATTGGTCGAATTTGGACTCCACGGTAGGCATGCAGGAAACCACTTCTGACT
>NW_017534575.1:622732-629557 GCF_001853355.1 Bactrocera latifrons
AAATTAAAATTTTTACTATTACAGTTTAAGTTTAACGTTAGTTTCAATAAAGTGAGTGGAAAAAAATAAATGAGTGATTTATTGGAAAATAACATCATATACTTCAAACTATGTAGCGTTTGTAATTAGTTGTCAACAGCTGTATATGTGTATATATGTAGATATATCTTCAAGCTTAAAAAAATAAGTTTTAAAGAAAACGTGTCACGTTGTTTTAATAAAAACCTTCATATGAAAGTTTTGACTTAGAACAATATTTCTGATAGCAAACAAATTTCGACAACAAATGAATTTTAATCTCCGGAGAGCTCCTTAAAATCGAAGACTTTGTAATCTTCTGGGACGAATAAACGTGAAAAAAAACGTGATCTGCTAAGAGAGAGGAAGAACTAAGAGGTTTGGAATCACATCCTAGATGACTTAAGAAAAAAGTGTAAGAATTTTTTAAAATTAAAGCCATGTAAATTACTTAGAAAGCACCATGATAAAGCTTTAAAAAGAAAGGCAGAGAGAAAAGAGGAGAAGACAGAGCTTACCCCTTAGCCCTTACTTTATATTTTATATTTCCTTAGAAGATAAGACGAAAATTAGTCTAGATTAAATCTGAAAAAAGGGAAGCGGAAAGAATTGCCGCGGGAGAATTGACGCTTACGCTTACACATTCTTAGTGAAGATGCCCGGTCAAAGCGATCACCTTTGCTTTAACTACTTTGCTTTGGGCGCGTTTGGTGTTGTTGTTGCTTTTTGTGTTTTGATTCTTTCCTTCCTGCGATTTTTTTTTTGCTACCGACATTTTTCACGTTTATTCTTATTTATGACGAAGGTTGCGAAGTGGCACGCGCAGACTAAAAATCTTTCAGACTCTCGTATGCATGTGTGTGTGCGTATTGTGAGATTTATGTTGTGGCACATTGGCTGCGGTAGGTGAAGGTGATATTGGCGCCGCTGTTCGTGTGGGCGAATGGCGGTGACGGTGTCGTGTGAATTGTCGCCATGAAATATGCAAAGTGTGAAATGAGAAGAAAGTGTGCGAGAGAGGAGAGAAGAAAGGAAGTAAGAAAATATGGCAACATTCATGGGTACAGACTGTTTACGGGTACTGAAGGCGTATAGCTTTTGCCGAAGCTGTGAAATTGAGACGGAAATTGTGGCGATTGCATAAAAAAGTCATCCTTTCTTGACATCTGCCACATGCACAATAAATCAAAGGCGTTGAACGTGCGTGCGAAACAGAAGTTAAAAGCCAAATTGGAATTAAGCTGTGACAAGCGTCGAGGCAGCGTAAACTGAGATTAGACGAGAGACAAGGCAAGATAAAAACTATAAAAGGTTATAATGAAATCAGAGCTAGTGGGAATTGAACAGGAAATTATTGCAGTGAATAAAAAATCAGAAACATGAAACTGCAGTAGATTTATTATACGCGGTTGAGAAATTGTACTTAAGGGAATAAAAAATTAATAGCGCAAATTTAAAAGATGTTGCAAAATACTTTCTTGATTGAAGATTACCAGTGCAATGGCTGGATAAATAACGAATGCTATGCGAGAACATTCCTTGTGAGAACAAGAAAAAAGTGCCACTGCACCAAAGCTATAATGCCTTTCAAAGGTGCATTACATATACATATGTAGCGTTGTATTGGGTAATAGTCTGTGCCAAACTTCGTGAAAACATCTAGTCGAATAAAAAAGTTTTTCCCCACAACAATTTGAGCTTAAACACTCGGCTTGTATAGAAACTATATGCCAGTGGTGGATTCAGAGGGGGGAAATGAACAAGAAATGGAAAATCATATTGACTGCTTGATAGATAGATTCACAGGTCTTTTGGATAATGGCAACATCGTGGGGTGTTCGCAGCTCAAAGGTGCACTTGATCACTGACAGTACTATTGAGGGCAGAATCAATAGTCAAAAAATAATAAGCTACCGGTGGCGTTGTTGCACACGCATCATGATATTGAAGTCACTGCAGAAGAAGTTCTCGAAAGATACTCAAAACTTGGCAAACATCGCTTTGTTTTGTGAAATTTTTCTACTCAATACCGTATTATATATGGTTGTTACAATTTAGTAGAATTTGATATTAGAAGGTGGATTTGAAAATTTTCCACCACGATATTAATCTGTATAAGGACTACTATATTTAATAAAAAATCTTCATGCTTCAAGTAAATGGACGTGGTTTTCTAAAAAATGGGTAAAAACAAGAGTAAGTGTTACCAAATGTTCAAAAATATTATGAAAGTAGTGGAATGTTGAAAATTTTCTAGGGAAAAGATTTAAAGATTTTCAAGATTTAAAAAACCAAAAGTTTTTTGAAAATATGCCCCGTACAAAATCCAGAAAGGCAACTCCTAACAACAACAGGCAGATGGTGCAAATGAGCAAGGAGGATCCTTTATTGGTGTCGAGCGAAATGACAGCCCAAATGGAGTAAAAGCATGGTGTACGGGTGTCAGCACAGGCAGTCCGCCGATTACAGGAAAATTCATTAATTTGGCGAATTGGGCGAAGCAAACCGATCGTTATAAAAAAGAACATCAAGCGAATGATAGCGTTTGCGAGAGAGCACCTGCAAAAGAACTCAAAATTCTGGGATCTAGTGGTATGGAGTGATGAATCTAAATTTAATGTCTTTGGGATTGATGATAGACCATATGTCAGGCCATCACCACTACAAGAACTGAACCCACGGTATACTAAAAACAAAACTGTCTAACATGGTGGATAATCAGTCAATGAAGAAGAAAACAGATTTTTGCTTTTACAACAAAATTCATTAATTTGTACGTGTAGGCAACTGCGAATAAAACACAAGATGGAGAGAAAAATTGTATGACGATATTAGCATTCTTCAGTAGGATAAAACTTAAATGGTTGTTGAAATGAATATAGGTTTCTGTCAATGTCCCGTTTCTACGCCATATCAGTTGGTGATAAAAGACGATATGCTTTGAAGATTTAGAGTGAAGAATGACTTGGATTCATTTGCTGTTTCGTCAACTAGCGACTAGCAAATAGTTGAGGATTGCCTACACGCTCACAAAATCGGTAGACCAATAAGAACCGTTTGTACTTCAAATCGGTAATTACCAAGACTTCGGTCGAAGAGTGAGCATCTAACAATAGCTCCTTGTCTGGGTCCAAACAAATAAGTACTCAACATTCAACAACGTCTGTGGTGCATTTCTTCTCATCGCATCTTTTATAATTCTAAACTAAATAACTTGGAAACAAAATATACTCGAAACAAATGACTTAAACGAGTACAAGCACAACAACAATGGAACAGAGGAAAAATAGAAAATTTAATGTGGTGATTTAAAACCACCAAGCAGCCATTAACTGCTCCAAGTGCGTAGACGGCGTAGGGGGATGACGAGTTGGCAGATTTGCGTTGAATTTCCATTTAATCGAAGACGAAACAAAGTGAAAATAAAAGAGAAAATAGCGATTTGGGAAATGGAAAATCACTGTTGAGTAAGATGCTCGAGTTCATGCGTATGTGTGTAAGTATGCGTGCATGTGAGTGCGTGCAGCAACATAGAAAATGGAATCACACAATAATCTAACGCATTACTTATCCGCAGAAGTAACGCCGCTGCATTTGGTCCACGACAGAAAAGGCGCTTATCTGTTTCACAGCTACGAAGGAAATTTGTAGCGAACAAGCAATGACCAAAAATAGCATGCATGTATATATATGTGTGTGTGGTAAGCACTTGGGCTTGGCGTGGCTGTAGATAAGCTAGCCAAGGCAGTGTTGTATTGGCATAGAGCAATAAGAACAAAAACGTAAAGAAAAGAAAAATGTCTATAATGTAAGCTAATCTGCAATGCGTTTTATGCGCACACAAACACACTTGCATATTATCTAGACTTGTATCTAGATATATATATATATATAGTATATAAGTATGTTAACAATTCCATCTGGTAAAATGTAAGCGAAAGCCCTCCAACTGAAGATTGTGCGGCGAATGTCTGCCCGAGACTTAGAAACCTACTTACAGATGTACACCCAATGAAGCTGCAAATATACAAACGAAAAAGAAGCACAGCGGAAGAGAGAGTGTGATAAAGAGACAAATAAAAATACGTGTGATTGACCCAAAAAGATGCCAATACAAGATTATAATGCCGATGTCGCAGTGCTGCACTGGTATCAGTGTGTGTGTGAAAGGGCCAAGCGAAGTTTAGTCTGAAGAAAAATAAAAAAAAAAGACAAGAAAATGCCAGCGATACCCTTTACAACAAAAAGCCTACCTAGAGCAACTTGATTTCGATCGATCAATTTGTATGACAGATATATGTTTTAGTGGTTCGATCCAATTTTTTTCGGAAATTATTATTATAATTATAACGTAACTCAAATTTAGGGAAAATATTTTGTCAAAAAAAGTGAAAAGTGATTTAGATCATTCAGCTCTTATGATATACACTCGGACGGTATCGGAGGTACCGATAAATGAGCGGATTCTCAAGTGAAAGAGGACCATGAAGTAACACTTTGTCTAATAGTCCCTTGGGAGAGACATGAGATGGGAGTAGGTTAGGTTTTGCGGACTAAAGCCCCGCACTCCGACCTTACTCCTACTATAAAAAAAGAGGACATGTGCAAAATATTAGATCGATGTCACACAAACTAAGAAATAAATTACCGTATATACAGACAGACCAACACACGCATATTATGTACTAAATCGGCTCAGCTCATGCCGATCATTCATTCAATATATATCTAGGGTCTTTAACGTTTCTTTCTAGATGTTATAAACTGCGTGGCAAACTTGTATACCCCGTTCGGGGTATTAAGCAAAACTACTTACCATCCGCTCTGATGAAGCCAGCTGTGGCTTTAGGAAACTTTGCGTCTTTTTGTAAGCAATGTGCAAAACATGCACGTTTATTTCCCGAGGGTGCGGCTTAGGGGACACACGTGCTTGGCATTGTTTTTCTATAAATTTGTAATGGTTATGGAGAAAGTGGACTATGATGAGAAGAGAGAAAATAGCGACAAAGGAATTGAAATGAACAATTTCGTACACTTTTTATATGGACACCCTTTTGGTGCTGTTATTTATATACGTAATTACATATGAACATGTGGAAGTAGGCCGCGCATTGAAAAAAATGTCGAGACCATACTAAAACGTCTATGTGCTAGTGAGGTAAGAACTAAGGTAAGAATTTTCAAAAGAAATTACTTTTTGATAGTATTAAAAGAGGTTTTGCGATACTGTATTTTCAAGATTGTTGTCTGAACAAATAATTTATATTATATTAACAATGTTTGAAGAATTTTGGGGAGTAAGAATCTAGATTCCAGAGAAGTATTATAATTCATGTATTTCCTGAAAGATTTTCAACAAGATCTGTGACAAATTAATTTGGACCAGTTAAGGTAAGGTAAGAAGAAACTATATGGAATACTATGATTTGAAATTTCCAGGGAAAACCTATTTTTAAGCACACTGGAGAATTGTAAGTTGGAAGGCGTTATATGATATTGAGCACTGTGGACTTCTACGATTTCTGATAAAGCTGCAAAGCGTGAGAGTTTCACCAAATGGCTTTAAATTTTCACAAAAATAATCACGAGGGGGGAGATAACACTAAATATACTTGCTAAAGATAAGCGAAAAAGCGACAGGGCAAGCCTAAAATCTCGAGTAATTTTACAGGAAAATTTTGCACTTTTTTACTTCATACTCGCATTTATTAGAAATGTTCAAAACTACTGAATATTATATCAAGCATATAAAAACTCTTTTCTCACAAATCACTTAACTTTTGTGAATGAAAAATATTCAACAACGGCTCTTTATTCGTCTGTGAAAATGAAAACACCTTTCTCAATATGGATTCCAAGGTGTAATCTTAAGAGTGACCTCCGATAAGAAATACGATTTTTGGTCCTTAAATTTTATCTGAAATTTTAATAAATTTTGAGTGGATAAAAGGTCAATTGAAAACGTCATGACCTGATACATAGATGGCGCTACTAGAATGAAATCCATATGATTTTTATTTAGCCCTAACTTTCAAAAAGCGCTTGTATAAATTTGACAGCTATCGCAGCCTTAGTTTGCGGATTTTATAATTTTGAGTGAAGCTAACTTTTGTTATTGTGAGAAAGAATGAATATAAGGAACATGCGAAACGTTGATAAAATATTGATTTTGCTATTGAGGGAAATATACAGGCGTGATGACGATTTTTTCTCCCATGAAAAATTAACCACAATAAGTTTAGGTGAAATGATCACTGAAGACGGTGAACGAAAACGATGCCCAAAAGAGTTTGTTACCGACGGAAATAAAAAATAAAACGAGTAAACTGCATACGATGAACCACTCCGAAGCGTGGAATATCGCAACAGTCGGCTAGAAAGTGTTTAACTTCTCTACATAAGTATGGATTAATTTTTATTGACAATTGAAGAAAAATAATGTGCTGTTTTAATAAGTTTGTTAATAAGCTGTTTTAGAAATCAACGTGTAACAAGTCAAAGAAAACGATGGCAAAAATTCATAAATTGGGCTTCAAATTGCTTGCCAATCCTCTATCTCACCAGATCTGATCCCCAGCGACTATTTCTTGTAAACCTGACACTTTTTCAAGTAAAGAGCAAATCGTGCCAGATAAATTGGTAATTGGAAATTTTCGTCGAATGAAGGGCTGATAGGCAAAAAAGAAGCCTATTTGGCAGCAAAAAATCGTTAAGTAAAAGTGGTGTTGAAAAGCTATAGCGTCGCTATAATCAGTTCATTACCCTTGAAGGGCACTTTGTTGACTAAATAAAAACGAATTTTGCAAA
>NW_017534575.1:630992-667458 GCF_001853355.1 Bactrocera latifrons
TTTTAAATACAATTTAATACAATCCGCTGTTTCTGAACAATGTCTGCTTTCAGGAAAATATAACAACCCCAGATGCTTTAAAAACGTTAAAACGTTGCCGGTAGATTATTGTGCTAACAACAAATCCTGGATGACTTCTCAGACCTTTACTGACTATTTAAAGAAATGGGATTGTGAACTTATAAAAGTCAATACTAAAATTTTGCTATTAGTAGATAGTTGCCCTGCTCATCCTCAAGTTCATCTTCACAACATTAAACTACATTTTCTTCCGCCTAATACAACATCGGCTCTTCAGACTATGGATCAAGGCGTCATTAATAGCTTGAAACAATCAGCTACTGATGAAAATTGTGGACCTTCCTGAAGAAGCAAACCCGACAAAAGCTGTGAGTATTTTAGATGCTGTCAATATGTTAAGTGTTGCATGGGAAAGTGTCTCTAAGGAAACCATAAGAAACTGTTTTCGACATGCTGGTCTGGTAAAAGACATTCCTGATGGATTAGATTTCGACCCGGAGGACGATGAACCTTTAAGCAAAATTATCGAAACTAATAATAATAATAATATAATAAGTTTGATGAATATTCAAGGATTGACGAGAATATTATAGCCACAGAAGAACACTCAGACAATGACTTAATTCAAGACTTTCTGTATGAGCTGCTTGAAGAAGAATCCGGTGATGAAAATTTAGCACAGCACGAAACTATAATAGAAATAGAAGACGCTATGAATTATTCTAGGAAACTGAAGCTATATTTTCAACAAAAAGAGAATAGCAATCAATCAACGCAATCAATTTGCTCAATAAACTCGAAACCAAACTACAAAAAGATTTTGCCAATAAGGCATTCACCCAAAAGAAACTCCCTGACTTTTTTCAAAAGACTTAATTAAACTTATTATTTTCTTAATTTTGTATTTTTATTCTTAAACTTTATTGCTTTAATAAAAAAACACATTGAATTTACTTTTTGAGTTAAAAATTTTATATTTTGATTAGATGGACACTCGGTTATGATGGACAATTTGACATGGTCCCGTGGAGTCCATTATAACCGGATTACACTGTGTTTTAATTTTTTCTCTACACTGATATTGCACAGTGTAATTGAATAGCTGAAAGCGCTTAAGAACTTTCCGATTACATATAAACACTCCGTTGAGCATTTTCACTGATGTAAATAGTCATACGTAAGACCGGAAAAGAAATATATACATATGCGATTAAGGATGTGAAACAACAAGTTTTACGAAATTCGCCAAAAAGACGAAACAATTACAACAACAAATCGTTAACAATTGTATTGGCAATGTGAAAAAGTACACGATTTCTGTCTAATCCCCGTTGGCCAGCAGCCATACGAAAGGTTTGAACAGGAAGCTATGAATAAAGCTCTGAATAAATTTATATGTGTTTGTAGTTAATGTTTGGCAACTTACAACCTCCCTATGTTCGCGTTTTCATTTCTATGTGTGTGCGTTTCAGTGTTTGCATTTGTGTATTTGCCTTTGAAATATATTGAAAGGGAAGCGAAATTATGCTATGACAATAAAGTAGCAAATGAATGCCTTAAACAAAAACATATGCAACAACAACAACGTATCGCATCAGACTAGGCGAAGTAGTTTCCCTTGTTGTTGCTATTCCTTTGTACTTTGCATTTGTTGCGTGTGTAGGCAATAGAAATGAAAACAAAATTAAACTCGATCATTTGACAAAGCACAGCTGGCGTACGCAAACTGTAATTTACTTTTAGCATGCACTGTACGCACACTTCTCATGTTTACATTGAGTTTTATTGAATGTTTGCCTGACTCGAATTTTAAGTGGCGTCTCATGACAGCGCGGATTTTATTACCTGCCGCACAAATAAACTAATTAAAACAAAGCGATTGGAGGGGGAGAGAGTGAGTTGCAGCGTCATAAAAGCGATTGAGACTAAAGAATGCAGGAAATTCGAAAATCAACACTGAAATGCGGCTGTACCGCAGCTATAATACCCTTCACAATTAAAAAGTTGTCATACGAGAAATTTGAAAATTTTGACCGATCTGTATATAAGGCAGCTATGTAAAATAATGGTTCGATCTCAATAATTTTTTCGGAGGTAGCATCGGTACTTTAAACAATAATGAAAAATTGCAAAATTCGTGAAGATATCTCTTCAAATAAAAAAGGGTTTCTTTACAAAGACTTGAATTTCATGGTGTAGTTTATATGCCGGCTATAAGTTATAGCCGTCCAATATAAACAATATATTCGCAGATTGTAACGGTGCTTTAGATAATATTCTGTGATGAATTTCGTGCAGATTCTTTGTCTAATTAAAAAGTTTTCCGTAAAAGGACTTGAGCTTGACTCTGCAGTTTGTATGGCAGCTATATGCTATAGTGGTCCGATATCGGCGGTTCCGGCAAATAGGCAGCCTCTTGAGTAGAAAATGATGTGTGCAAGATTTCAGAACGATATTTCAGACAGACAGACTCGTAGACACATGGCCAAGGTTAAAGCGGCGCAGCTCGTCATGCTAAATATTTTTTAAAGGGGTCCCTCTGGTGATTAGAAGCCTCGTAGCAAACTTAACATACCCTTCTTAGGGTACAACAAAGCAATTGCAGGGTAGGAGCAGCGAAGCGAAACCGTTTGAGCCTAATGAGAGCAATAAATTGGAAATTCAATACTGAAATAATTATTGGCGTCTGCTGTGAAAGCCCCTACATCACTATTTGCCGGTGTGTTGAAATGTTTGTGCATTAATTTAATTGTCTGCCTCTTCCTTTAAAATGAATCGACTCACCGCTTAGAATATTAAACACAAACAAATTGTCAGACCACAAAAAGCAATTAAAATTCTTTCAATAATCAAAATTCCACACAAATCGCTTGTTAGCCAACGACACCTGTGTATTTTTAATTTAATCTCACTAAGTACTTTAAGAGCACGAGCACTTTAGTCTGCTCTTAGTTAACACTCTTTATGTCATTTTAGTTTTCACCTCATTTACTCAATTAAAATTGTGCAGCAATGAATTGGCAGGGGAAGAAGAAGAATAAAAGTGCAAAGAAAGAAATCAACTCGTTGCTCTCTCTACGTATTGCTGTCATAAAACTGGTTGCCAGCAAATATTGTGGGTATTGGTGTGTGCTCAACTCTTACAATGTTACTCATACGCCCCGGTGCGCGCTGTGTAAATGTTGTGGCCACACTTTTGACTCTTAAGTGGAAATTGCTAATTAAACGGCAGCAACGTGTATGTGGGTGACTCATGCGGGAAACGTGGCTGTGGAAAATGAAGCAGAAATTATTTAGAGCAATAATTAGCGAAGCAAAGTGAAATGAGGGTGAAATTTTGTACGTGAAGGGGGAAGATGTGTGAAAAGTGACAGTGAAAAATATAAAAGTGTAGTGAGTTGGAAAGCACATGGGGCACTAATTTTTATTAAGCAGTAAATGTTGCTTTGTGCCACTGTACAAGTGCTACTTTATAAATCGGTTGAAACTTTGAGGGGCGACTATGGAAAATTGCTTGTGCTGCAAAGGTGCGGAGATGGTCTCGATTTTGTTATATTTTTAAAGTGTATTATAAAAAAAAAAAAAAAAAAAAAAAATTAAATTACTTTAAATTAATTTTGAAATGTTTGGTAGCATCTGTTGTAGCTTTACATGAATAATACTGTGACTAAGAAAACTAAACGGAAAATAAATATTAACTTGGACTTCACCGAAGCTATAATATCCTTCCAAATGCAAAACACCTTACAATAGTTGGATTTTGGTCGATCAGTTTGTATGACAGATACATTCTATTGTGATTCGATCTGAATAAAATTACACTGTTACTTTCGAGAATAATCCATGCCAAATTTCGTGAAGATATCTCGTCATATAAAAATGTTTTCTATACAAGAACTGGATTTTGATCGTTTAGTTTATATGGCAGCCGTATGCTCTCCTCGTCCGATATCGATGGTTCCGACAAATTAATAGCTTCTTGGTGAGAAAAAGATTTATGTAAAATTGCTGGAAGATATTTCAAAAACTGAGTTCGGGGACTGACATGTCTCGGATCGTCATGCTGCTCTTTTATATAAGATCGCCGTTGTCAGTGCACATAGGTCCAAAAGTCTTCGACTCATTGTCCATATATCCGCTCCACATAGCACGAAGGGTAATTTGATATTTGTTCGTTGAGGGAGGACTTTACTTCTTTGCCTACTCAGTCCAAACGAGCTGCGTTGGATTTCAATGCTGATATTGTGATTAGTGTTGTTGCTGGTTCTAAGACGTAAGAAATATACATAAGAAGATATATATTGATATTAGACAGCAGTAGTCAAGCCAATCTGGCTTTACGGTATCTCGGTGTGGTGGACCGCTGATGCTGCGAACTCAACCTATCACCAATTGTCGTTGAAGTAGAAAGCTTTGTATCAAAATAGGTTGTAAGATTGATAAGATTGACGTTAGATGTATTTTTCTCAGGAACCTTCAGATTTAGTTCACATTTTATCTGGATCTGAAGATATTGTTTACATCGGATCACTGCAGCTTATAGCTGCCATATAAGCTGACCCATCAAAATCAAGAAAACGATCTTTTATACCCTTCTTAGCTATGCGCAATGGTATTATGACGGCTTCAGGGCCTGATAAAAAAATTCGAAACATATAGTAGATAGAAACAGTTCCAAATTAGAAAGTCTAAAAGTGATACGAGTGCAAAATGCAATTTATCTTTGCATTTATGTACATCTATCACTAACTGGACGTATTTCATCACAATGCAAGGTTCGAACACAATTTTCAACACAAAGTGGTGTAGCATACTTTCAGGCCAATGGATATTACCGAATTTGTCCTTCAATTAGAAACAGCTGGCCGACAACATGACAGCTGCAACCTCAAATCAGATTCTCCTGCTCAATTGAAACAATGTTTGCTTACTGCAGCAAGCTCACACAAACTCACACACATGCATTCGCATGCACACAAAGATGCGTCACTAAGTTTAAATCGTCTAACTATGGCTACGGGCACTTACTTGTTATAAATGAAAGCACAAGGAACATATCCAACGCCACTTGAAACCACTTCATCTCATTTCCCTCTGCGCTTTGTGGCTGCCTGGGTGCTCCTTGTGCTGCTGCTGTTGCGGCTTCGTGATTGCGGCCCACTTTGCAACGCCCGCTACTGCTACTGCTGCTGATATGGCTCTTACGGCTACGTGTATTTCTACGGCTACTCCACAGCAGCGCACTGTTGCTGCCACTGCGCCTTTGTGCCGCCTTATGCAAGGCACAGTTGTGTGAGCTGTTGTTGCAACAAGCGATGGGTGTAGAATGTTCGGTGCGGCAGGCAGGCACTTGCTGACCTAGCCAACAACAATGCGGAAGTTGTTTGCGTGCTACACTCTTAGCAATGTTGGTATTGTTGTTGTTGTATTTACTATTGTTTTTGCAATTGTGACGCACTACCCGTTCGTATGCTTGTTGTAAATTGTTGTTGTCGGCGCAACTTTAAGTCGTGCTGTTTCCTTGTTGTTAATGTTGCCGTTGTTGCGGTCGTTGGCAGTCGTAATTGCCGTTGCTTTTGCTATTACTAATGCTGTGTCTGCGGCGTTGTTGTGCTGTTGCCACCGGCTTGCAGTTGACGGCTGCTTCAATTCAAACTTCTTCGGCCTTTGTTGTTGTCGGCTGTCGGCTGTCGGCTGGCCCGTTGTCTGCCGGATTGTTATCTGCGGCAGCAAATGTGTCTGTTGTTGCTAGTGTGGCGTTTGTTGTTTTTGCTTGTGCCGCAAAAGCTTTTGCTATGCTGCCGGTGCTTGTTTCGTTTGCTACGCTTGCGACTTTGTTTGCCGCGTGTATGTTGCAATGTTGCAAGTATGTGTTCTCCTATGCGCCACTTGTGCGGTGTTGCCACCGAATTGTGTGTGGCTATTGGCGGTGAGCGCAGGCTACTTAACACTTTAGCTCCTCTGGCGTTTTTTGCAATGTTTATTGTTGTTGTTGTTGTTGCATGCGCGGATTTATGCATTTGTATGTGAAATTATTGGCGTTTAAGGATGTGTGTGTGCGTGGGAAATGTTGATATAACAGTAATTATTTTGTAACGGTATTACCTTTTGTCAATCTGTCATTTATTTACTCCCTCGTACCGCTGGCGCTGTTAAGGAGTTGACAATTGTTTATACGTCTTCGCTACTACAACTACTTAATGGTGTTGTTTTTATTGTTATTGTTGCTACTTTATATAATTATTTGCTTGCAGTGTTGGTTGCAGTTGCTTTTGTGGCATTCTTAAGTTCTCCGGAGGATTAAGTGGCAGCACAGTTACACATACATACACACACATCTACATTCACATAGAGTTAACTGATTATCTTAACAGATTGTTATCTTCTACTTAGTTATATATGTAGGTATAACATTTTTGTAGCAATTTTGCTTATGCTTCTTGGTTTTACCGATATTATTTTGTTTTTTTATGTCAGCATTTGTGCGGTTTTACGCTCGTTTAACTAATTAAAGAAATTCGCAATTTATTCTTGTTGGCAGTTTGCGTTGAATTTGTTGTTGTTGCGATTGTTGTTGTTGCTTACACGGCTTCAATCTGCAATGAAAAACGAGAAAAGACCATTAATTGGTGACATACGCTCGATGATGAAGAAAAGTCTATATGCTAATGGGATAATTTTTGTATAGTATAACAGGTAAGGAAATGCTTCGGTTGTAACCTAACATTTATGCTCTAACAAGTCTCAAAAGCGGGGAAGTACATTACTACGAAATGTTGTTAAAGAGTTCAGCATTAATTTTTTGACAAAAACGTAAATAAATTGCAATCATATTAGACATATTATTTACTAATATTATTTATTGGTCATAGACTCACTTAAATAGTGTCATTACTATACTTCATTTCATATCCCACTTATTAGTAATACGCCAGTTGACTTATATAAGAAATAACATATAAAAAAATATCGCCAATTTTGTAAATTAAAAGAAAGTATTTATTTATTCATGAATATAATATTTTGTCCTCTTCAAAGTACTAACCCCCCGATAAATTGCACAATTGCCATCGTTTTTGCCAATCTTCAAATCGCTTAAGGTAGTAATCTGGTAACTTGGGTTAAAAAAATCGAAATTTTTTTGCTGAATTTGAAAGTATAATGTCGTGGGAATATACTGTGAAAATTTCAGACAGAAATTCTAAATATTTCGGGAGTTGTAACGAGTTTCCTAGAGTGCTATTCTACAAACTTATATTTCTCGTCGGAACTAACTACATTTTCTTTCATCCCTAACTTTTTATTTTACAACCCTTTCTTTGATCAAAAAAAAGTACTTTTTTTCAAAGTCCGCCATTTTGTAATTTACCTTTGAAATTTAACTCCAGTCTGGTCGCAACTACATGTCTTTAGAGTAAGATCAATCAAGAATTTTTGATTATCAAGAGCCAAAATCACACGGGCCTCTCACGTGCATTTTTTTTTTTGAGGTTCCAACTTTGAGTGACAATAATAAGAGTAACAACGTATGATATTTTTTCAAATATATATATATTTTTTTCAATATGTGAATAAAAACACTTTAAATATTCAAGATAATTTATTTTTATTTTCCTATAAAAAACTACCCTACAAAGAAGTCATGAAAATACGCATAAGTTACCAGACCTTAAAAACAATTTTTTTACCTTAAAAAACAATTTTTTGTGATCTTGTTTAGCTCCTTCTTTAATGCAGTTTTTATCTCTTCATTCGAAGCGTAGACCTTTTTCGTTTACACACACACATTCGACCTAACTTAGCGCGTTTCTTCGGCCTTAACAAACACGCAGCAGCTTCCATTGAGATGATTTTGTTTGGGTAGCAACGGACTAAGTCCATTATCTCCTGAGCAATCTTAAGGCAACGCGGCCTTTTCAAAAATGTTTAATTGTGGTACAAAAATCAAAAACGAATCAAGAACTCTCCTAGTAAAACCGTTGGCAAAAATTAGCTAAACATTTCAAATGCGAAAAATTGGTCAGCATAAGTAAGGGTATGATTACCAACATAATGCAACAAAATAAAAGAAAATCGAATAAAGGTCGGCCATAATTATCGGGCTGATATCACACATCTTCAGTTTTAAACTTATTTTGATCTTATAGGGAAAGGTATTGGCAGCGAGCTAACGGTATGCGTCATGTCAAGTTGCTAGTTGGGTGGTATAACCAAAAAAGATTTAAATCGTTAATCAACCTCCCAAGAAACAAACTCAGGATCCTGGTTGCATTCTATACCGGCCAATGCAAGCTGAAAAGGCACTTAACCAACATGGGCCTATCATCTTGCGCCAACTATCGGTTTTGCGACAGGGACCCTGAAATCACGGAGCACCTGCTAATCGACTGCATTGCAGTCTGTAGGCGCASGTCGAAGGCCCTTGGAGCCATGTTTCCGGATAGGGATCACATCGCCTCGCTAGCACCCAGCAAAATACTGAACTTCGTCAATATGCTGGGGCTAAGCGAGTCCCTGTGAGTTAGGAGAGGGCGCAATAGACCTAAGGTCGCAGTGCAGTCCTCAGTTATTTTTCTATCTATCTATAGCCGTCTCGCACAGCAGAATTAAGCTAATACATTAAGGTTATAATTGAGAAACCATTTTTCGCTTTTTGATCAGCCGTCTACGGGATCAACAATCAGTCGTTATACTTGCTTGTGTTCTTTATTTTGTATTTCTTCTATCAAAGAACACAACCAAATTTTTAGCCTAGATAAATGTTGAAAATAAAATTTGTATTTTGATTAATAAATCGGTCTACATTACTGTTTTAAATGAGTCAAGCCCCTTTAATCGATCAATTAGCCCCTGTGCAAAGGCTACTACATATTGTAGGATTGAAAGTTTTTATATTATTTGTTCTGAAAATATTTATCTCGAGTAAGTTTGGTTGAAATAGCTTTAGAGGCTTGTGAGATGTATGCATTAAATTTATTATTTCAACTTTCGTAAAATTTTTCAAACCTCAGATGTCTCTTCCTAGTGAGACTCCTTGTATGAAAATATAGATTAATATCTTGGAATTTGTGGAAGGGACAGTGGCTCGATTCCATTTATCTCTTCTTATGGTGCCAAGGTGTACAATCTTTCGTTAGGATATCTTCATTTTTACTCAAGTTTACTATTGCAGGTACGGACGTATTACTATCTAGGTCATCAGGAATTCAGCTCTTGTCGTCATTCTGATCATTTAAATCACTATATATCTACACAACTATTATGCCCTGGTGTTATCTGAACTAAATTGTTATATGGGATCTTAATAACGAACCCAAACTGAAAAACTTTTCGTGTTATATATTTAGAAATTCTCGGAAAAATAATATATTCTATAAGAAAATACGTACGATTTCAATATCGGTGACTTCATTAAAAAGAGGTCTAAAACTTTTATACCAGAAAATGTAATATAATATACATAATCAAATTAGATCTGCTTTACTCTTAGTCTGAAAATTAAGAGTACAACATTGATTCATATGTGTATTGATTGAAAATATTGATAATGAAAATACCGTTCCAATCACCTGTACATATGTTTCTACACATATTTTGTGAGTAAATCACGAACGTGTAAAATTACGAAATTTCGCGAAGTAACGGTGAAAGCGTGACGCAAGCGTAATCCGATTCCAATACCACACAAACGTCACAGACATAGAGAAGTTGTAATCGTGTGATAACACCACAGCAACGCGCGCCACGCGGTCACATGATACATACATAAACGCACACAGTTACAGCAATTAACTTGCGTGCCACGCACTTCCTGCTGCTGATGTCTGCGCAAGGATAACAATTACCCATCATCTGTGGAGGTAAGGACCATATCATTGAGGGTGGTAAAAGCACGAGTAATAAGGGGTTAGGAAAACGATGACACGCCCGACACGCACAACAATTTACAATTTTAATTTGCGCTGCAATTAATCATCGATAACTGATGGTGTTCGCATGACCATCTGATGTTGTATAGGGTATGGAAAAGGGTTGTATGAAATATTAAATGAACGATTCTTAAAGTAGCAAGCTTCTCAATAGTTCCACCATAGCATACAATATTACATACATACATATATATTTTGAGTGAGATGGTAGAAGTTTAAAATGTTCAGCAGAAGGATCAAGGTTTCGAATATTAATGCCTAAAATTTAAGATATAAAGTTCTGTCGCTCTGTTAATTAATTTTATACTGACATCGACAGTTATTAAGGAACAGCTTAAATTGTATACACAAAAAAGTAAAATATGTCCAGGTGCCGGGCTAAACCTTATTTGAGTCGGTCATCATACTTTTTGGATATATATGGGCTAATTTTCCATTGTTCGAAATTTCATACTTTTACTCATACTGAATCCATTCTTTCTGATTTATGACGATTCGGATAGATCGTGAAGCTCATAAAAGCCATAAAATTACATAGCTATGTCTAAGATAAAATAAAGTAGTGGTTGAATAGTGAACCTGAAATTTCAAGGATTTCTACAAAACTATGTAAAGAGAAGAATAAAAAATAGAAGGACTGCCCATAAAGTATTTATAATTTCACCTTCCGTTTTTGAGTTTTTCTTCTTACCTGGCGCAGACATCGCTTACCCCGATATAGCCGTGTTAACAACAGCACATCAGTCGTTTCTTCTTTTCGCAATGTGGCGTCAATTGCAGATTCCAAGCAAAGCTAGGTCCCTTTCCACCTGGTCGTTCCAACAAAGTGGAAGTCTTCTTCATCCTCTGCGGCCCCCGCCGGGTACTGCGACGAATACGTTGAAAGCTGGAGTGTTTTCATCCATTCCAGTGTAGCCGCTGACTTTTAATTCGCTGAACTATGTCAATGTCGTCATATATTATATATCATACAGCTCATCGTTGCATCCAATGCGGTATTCACCGTGGGTAATGCGCTTAGGACCATAAGTCCTTCGCAGAACTTTTCTCTCGAAAACTCGCAACGTTGATTCATCAGTTGTTGTCATCGTCCAGGTCTCTGAACTATATATCAGGACGGGAATTATTAGTTATTATAGAGTTTGGTTATTGTCCGTCGAGAGAGGATTTTGCTTCTTAATCCGAAGTAGCACCTGTTGGCAAGAGTTATCCTGCGTTGGATTTCTAGGCTGACATTGTTGGTGGTGTTTACGCTGGTTCTAAGATAGACGAAATTATCTACAACTTCAAAGTTATGACTGTCAACAGTGACGTGAGTGCCAAGTCGCGAGTGCGACGACTGTTTGTTTGATGGAATGGGATATTTCATCTTGCCCTTGTTCACTGGTATTTGCTTTCCTTTCTTGTGCAGTCTAGAGAAAGTAGACTAGTGTTGAAGCCGATGATATTGGTATCATACGCCTGCAGCTGTACACTCTTATAAAAGATTGTACCTGTTCGATTAAGTTCTGCAGCTCGAATTATTTTCTATAGCAGCAGATTGAAGAAGTTGCACGATAGGGAGTCACCTTGTCTGAAACCTCGTTTGGTATCGAACGGCTCGGAGAGGTCGTTATCGATCCTGACGCAGCTTTTTTTTGAGTTACTTGGGAATATTTCGGTCCCCAGACATCTAGTTATATACTGGCGCCGATTCTTTTCGGAAGTCAGAGTCGCTAAGTCGAAGAATTCTTTCCCGAAAGTTTTTTAATTCTGTAAGGCTAAGCACAAGTTTAAATAATTTCCATATATAAATTTCTTTGAAACCCTGAACAGGGTATATTAGTTTGTCACGAAATTTGTAACACCTAGCAGGAAGCGTCGGATACCCTATAAAGTATAAATATAAATGATCAGTATGTCGAGCTGAGTCGATTTAGCCATGCCCATCTGTCTGTCTTTCCGTCTGTCTATCTGTATATATACGAACTAGTCCCTCAGTTTTCAAGATATCGTTTTGAAATTTTGCAAACGTCATTTCCTCTTCAAGAAGCTGCTCATTTGTCAGAACGGCCGATATCGGATCACTATAACATATAGCTGCCATACAAACTGAACGATAGGAATCAAGTTCTTGTATGGACAGCTGTCACATTTGACAAGATATATTCACGAAATTTGTTATAGATTATTTTTTAAGGCAACAATGTAATCTCCAAAAAAAAAATTGTTCAGAACGGATTACTAAGCATATAGCTTTCATACAAACTGAACACATAGTTACTAACAGAAATGCACCTGTGAAAGGCATTTAGCATCGGTGCAACCGAAGTTAACGTTTTTTTGTTTTCTTTTAAGAACTCTGGCAAGTTTTGGCCGGTCAACAAAAAGCTCACTGAAGGTGTTACAGCTTCCGGCTTATGCATACCTTCGATACCGCTGACGTTTAGTATGATTTTTGATATTTTTAGCAAGTGATATTCTAATACGAAATTTTCTGCTCTGCAGAAAAGGTTTTAATGATTTTTTCCGTAAAAATACATCTTCAGTTCATATATCAAATGACAGTTATACAAGTCCTTTATACATTCTGTGTTGCTTATACGACAAGGTGTACTATATGAATGCAGTATATTTGATGCATAATTGAACAGCGTATAATTTTTAATGAAATATTTTTATGGTCAAAATCTACCTAGACCTTTTTTGTAAAGAGGAAAATTTGTACGAGAAGATAATGTTTTCAAAATAATTTTTCTTAGATGATAAAATTGATTCCAAAAGCCTTAAATGTACTATGCTAAATATGTGGGAAAAGCAAAATTATTTAGAGACGATTTAAATTGCTAATAAAAAGCTTAAAGGTGGATATTTTTTTTTATAACGGACACCCAAATATATATCAAAATGTTTGCTGGCAGGCACACTAATGAACATTTTGGGAAGACATCGCCAAAATTGTCGCTCAGTTAATTTTTACACCAAGTTTTCTAGAGACTAGTTAAACTCTTTATCTTTAAGGCGTGATTCAAAGCTTCGACCTTTAATGAAACTCAACGTTATTTTATCAACTGCAGCGATCGTCGGTGGTTATTAAATATAAGAACATAAATTAAAATTTCCACCGAACTGCAAATGGCCCGCGCATTAATGCCACTCGGTAGGAGTACGTGGCCTTGAATGGCTTATCGCTGCATGCAAAAGTGCATTCCAATTGCAATTTGCAGTTTCCGGTGTAATCTTTTGTCAGAATCTGGCTGAGATTCTCCATATAAACACACACACACAGCCATAAATCATACACATATACATACATACACGCATACATGCACATGCACCAATGTTAAGTGATTTATTTGTAAACAGTTGAGCACACAGGCATACAAGCACAGGATATAGGCGTATATGTGTGTATATTTGTATATATATTTATAAAAATGCATTGTGCCTGAATGCATGTGGTATTTATTGCGGCTCATTTGTGAATGGAAGCGTAAAAGCCGACAGCAAATGAATGATGCCTCGAAAATGTTACTCACATTAAAATTACGATTCATTTAAATTGCGCAGATAACAAAGTGAACGGATTTGTGTTTGTGTGTGTAATAAATATGCACTTAATGACATTTACATTCCCTACGCAAGTGTGTGTGTGTGTGTAGATATCACTGGCATCTGTCGGCTTCAGCTTGGTAAGAGCGAATAATTAAAATTCACAATGCGCGCGCTTAAAGCTCATTTACGGGCGTGAAAAATGAGTTTTATTCACAATTTTATGTGATTGCATGTGTGCGTGTGTTTGTTTATATTATACAAATGTATATTTGCATATAAGTGTGTAAACATATCTTTGGCTCAGATGGAGAATTCTGTCAATTAATTTTTTTTCAATAAACCGAATTTCAGGAAAATTAATTTATTTTTGCGTTTGCTTTCACTTCAGAAAAACTAAAAATAAATAATTTTCGAAAACTAATAATAGAATTCATCAAGCTGATCATTTAGATATATGTATATTTTATAGGCTCTCCGACGTTTCCTTCGGAGTGTTATAAAAATCATGGCAACCTTGGAAATATGTATATTAAACTTCTTAAATGGAGATGGCATTCACCAGCTGTAAGTACATTCAAACATATTTAGCACATTCTAGAAAAAAAAATCACGTATATATGTATGCCATCAGCAGTGGTGAATCTCGAAAAAACTTCCCTTACGCAAGCATGGAGCGAAATTTCTCCTAATATAACTGAAAATTTAATAACTTCGATGTCTCGACGTCTAATAGCAGTGATTATTTGCTTTCACTAGTACCATCAAACGATTTGGCCATTCACTAATAACAGCACTCAATCCTTAGCACAATCTGTTAAATCTGTTTATGCCGACCGTCAAGCAGAAATATTGCTTTTACATTACTGGTTTTTGCTGTGTGCTGGAGCAAAATCTCACTCGAAAATCACATGCTATGAATCAAATGCATTGCTGAACCGCTTTACTACGCCTTCTTAAACATCCTGCTGGTACACTGTTTTTAAACAGAAGTGAAAATGTGCAATGCTTCGTTGAGCCTTTGTAATGGCAGTTTTTGGGATCATCTCCAATAAGTCAGGACATTTATCTGGTCTATGTATCCATTTCCCTTGAAATTATTTCGATCTTTTTAAAATATTTTCTGCTGTTTGTGAATAGCTTTTATGGCTGAATTGGGAACTGTAGCAGAACTTATAGCAAAACCAAGTAATTTCTGAAGCGTGCGCTCTCTGGGTTCTTATGCATCCTTCTTATAGTCCAGACCTAGCTCCGACTGGGAACTACTACTTGTCACTGTCTATGGACACGGTTCTTCTCCTCTTCGCAGAGCAATAAATTTCTAAATATATTTCTTCGAAATTTGTTAATTTTTGTTTAGTTTAATGATAACGCCAGTTCGGTGAATTTTTTAGCGTTCATATAAATTGCGTCAAGTCAGATGGACATGAGGTTTGAGCTCAACCTGGTTCTAAAGCATTTTCTCTTTCATTCGTACTCCCATCAACCAACTTGTTTTTTCCCTCACTAAGAGCTCACTAGCTCCCCGAATGTCCTCACCCAAATCTCCAAAGCATTACTACTCCTTTTGAAGTTATGACAAGCCTTATGACTAATAAGGTGGAAGATGTGTCACCCTGATTTAAAAACGAATTGGCCCAGAATTCATCAAGCTCTGCATGCCCCATTTATATACTTAAATAAGTAAAACGGCAACATCATCCAGGCAACTAATGCCGACAAATTATATTATTTTTCATCAGTTCAAGCAAACAACGGTGAATGTAAAAAAGGAGAGAAATACTTCGAATTGCAGCAACAAAAAATAGCACAAAAGTTTACGCCAACGTAGCCAAATGCACTTGAAGATTTTTATCGTTGACCTACTTTAGCGCAGCATAAAGACGACACCGTTATGTCTTTTCGTCTAGGTGGACAATTTGTATGGACGTTAAAAAGCAAATAAAATGACAGAATATTAAGAGCACAAAAGAAATATTAGCAATGGATGCGGTAAACCTAAATAGGCGCTTAGCAAAGGAGGGTGCAATATTTTTGAGATTACAACAATTGCAAAAAGAATAAAATTTTTGTTAATAATAATAATACCATTTTTTCGGACGGGTCAAGGCGATATAATTTTTTAGCTTGGCGCCAAAATGTAGGCAACGATTTGATGGCAATGGTTGATAAGGTGAATTTGTTAGCCGTTAGGGCGAAATTAAAACAAAAGTTAGAGTAATGGTTATTACTAATTAAAAATGAAAGTATTATTAAGACGTTTATGTTTAATTTACTTGAAAGCTTTTCATAAAAAATCTAGAAATTGTGAAAAAAAAATAAAAATAAATACATTTTCTATCAAAGTGGCAATACTATACCTTGCAAAGTAACTCCCCCAATGTACAAGCCACGTAAATCTAGATAAATGTGAATGCAACCGCCAGTCTGGCAATCGTTGATCCATTCAAAGTACAAAGTAACCTACAATGACTTGGCGGCTAGTTTTAACAACAACAACACTTACAACAAACTCAAACTAGTGAAAGTAAGAACATTTGTGACAATTTGGCGTGAAAATGCTGCAAGCTAAGCACTAAAGAACTGGAACAAAATGTCAGTTTACGAAGGAGTAATTGCACGATGTATACATATCGATTTTGTCAAATGAAGTTTATCTGTGACAAATAGTTGTTTGGCAATCTCATAAAATTTAGTTTCTAGTTATTTCTGAAATTAGTTAACAGAGCCGGTGTTTACAATATTTGCATTTGTTTAAGAATATATAAAACAGCCTGAATTGAATCACATCGGTAGGAAAATAGAGATGTTACTTCTGCTTTTATGCGATGCCTCCAGACATCTGTCTTGTCTCCAAGTAAATAAGGAATTATGTGTAATGCTATACAACTTACAAACTCTCTTGTCGGATCTGCTCTCTGAGAGAACTTTTAACAATTCGAACAAATTCAAAAATTTGTTTTTAGATGGATCAAAGAAATACTGGTAAAAATGTGAGATTAGTCGAAGAAATCGATCGACTTAATTATCGGAAAGAAATAAGCTCTAGACGTAGAGGGCTAAATAATTCATGGATGCAAATATTTTTTTGGTATTCTTAAGCTGTAGGCTTCAATAATGTACACAATTTAAAATTTTGAAGACGCATCTATGCCTTTGGGAAGCCTATTGTAAAACCACAAGAACTACAATAATAAGTTTGCATGGAAGCTATCGACAGCAAGCTAAGCTGATCGAAATGGAGGTATTTTTCTCAGTAGCCTTTTTTTGGCAGATCACGCGTGAGTACATGAACTGATGTCACTTGACCTTTTGAAGCGAAATCTTAGAAGATCCCATGTTTTTACACCAAATTTTTGGCTCACTGGTATTTGACACCTGAAATTGAAGCTCATGAACTCGTCGATGTTAGGTTACAACAAGACGGCGCCACTTCCCGCACATCGCAACAATCAATGAATTTATTGAGAGTACACTTCGGTGAGAAGTGATCCCACTATACCAACTCCAATTCCATCCGTCATTTTTAAGCCTTTTGCATACCATTGCAATGTGCTCCAACGAAGAGACTCCTCATGAGTGGTGTCTTCCCAATCGCTTTATCTGTCCCCTATGGCTTTGAACCGCTTTACAAAGAAAATTCTTTAAATAATGTTGCCTCTATGAAAAGATTGCTTGACACTTTCCAATGCCACTCATATCCAGTTATGATTGAGCTTCTGAAAATAGCACCACCTCCAAATTGAGTTTAGGCACTTTGTCATTTGTACCTCGCTACCTGTAAAATGAGCAAAAAGCACAAAAAATGCTCGAACAATGTGCAGAATGAAGAACCTAGAAAGTGATTTTTGTGCTTGCACTTCATTTACTGCATTGCATGTACAGTATTTTTTATGTATTTTCTGTGTTTCACCACTTTTTACTTGCACTTTTTTACTGTCATTTGCACTATCAAATGCTGTTGCTTAATTTTTGCTATAAATTTTTTGTTCGCACCAGTTATCAGCAACTGTTTCACTCTTCTAACCTAAATTTTATTTTCGTGCACTTTCGCACTTTATATATTTAAGCACATATATCAAAGTTTTCTTTATTTTCCTAACCACTTTGGTGCGCCATCATATTTTTGCAAGCATTGCACTTTCATTGCCAGCAATTTTTAGACGCCTATGCACACCCGTAACCGGTCCCGTGACCCGCTCACCGCTGCAACAACTTTCGCTGCCACATTTCTCACACTCGCTGCTCGTCCGGCTGTTGGCGGCGAGTCGGTGCGCCATCTTTCATTTCACTGCCTCTCAAATTTACTATATTTCCTCATATCTTGCATTCCTTCACTTTTTATTATTTATTTTTTATTTTTATTTTTAGTTTTTCCTTTTCCGTCTTTCTTGTGGGTGCACAAAGACAAATGTCTATCGGCGTTGCCAGCAATTTCACTGTTCTTGTTGTTGGTGTTGTTGGTTTTGTTGCTGTTGCTGTTGCATTTGCAGTGGCGGTGGCAGTGGCAGTAGCGCAGTGACAGCAACTTCGTTATGGCAGTGCATTGAAATGGAAGTGACTTGAGAAAGCGTGGCACACCATACATCTAGTTTATACTTATTTAGCGCGCCGGAGGATGACAGTGAAAAAGTTATGCTTTTGACGACTAAGTGCTCGGGAGGGACGGCACTGAATGAGTGCTGTAATTTAGGACAATTGAATAGCAAAAAATAAGTTATTCAATGATACTTCTCGGAGAACAGTAGCTGGTTGCTTCTCTCTTTCAGATTACCTTTAAGGGATTTAAGGGATTTATTCAGTTGGGTGTTGTTGATATATAGAGTTTACAGTTAAAGGTTTTTAATAAATTTTTTTAAATAGGCACATATCTACATGTAAATACTAGTAGCAGATGTTGGTAATCTGCCAAGCTCTCTCATTTGACATTTAAACATTTCTAGAAAACCTAGAAAGACTTGAGGTAATATTCAGAAACTTTTTGGAACTGTATTGTTGGTACTGATTAAGTAATACATATTTAATGTTATAGGAATTCTCGAGTAAGCTTGAAGTCCCCAATTTCGGAATCCCCAATAAAATCTCTGGTCGGTCCAACACCGTGGTGTACTTCTTTCGCGTCGAACTCATAATTTGCAATTTTACCTTCGTTTTCTTCATTACGAAATTTGTGTTCGGGGTTTGCATCTTTTGGGTTTCCGAGTTTCTCCCACAATCTCAACTGCTTTCTTTTAAGGTTTTAAAATTAATTGATTTTGGACAAGAGTCTTGAGCACAGTGGCCAATTGGAAAGCTGCTCTCTACGCCTTTTGGGACCTTACGTTAAGGTGGAAGTCATTGAAAGATCACAAGTAATCGATGGTTGATGTTGAGAAGGCAGACGAGTGGACGGACGGACAGACAGACAGTCACACGAATTTCTACTCGTCTTGTCAACCTGCTCTTTTGTATACATAATTTTAGGTGTTATATACAACCATTATGTGAACAAAACTATTAACAAGTTGCTAGAGTATAAAAATACAAGTTCTCATATCAGCATCGCTAAATAGAGAGACCGAGCGGTTCTCATTCGCGCCTGTCGTATACTATGTACAATATCATCGATGGAACTGAATGACATTCTGCAGATGGAATTCGTGTAAATATAGGGTGAGTGCATTACTGCATTAGCTGATAACCGGAAAACCGGTTATATTGAGAGTCACAGAAATATGCATTTCGAAATCCTCTGTAATTTTGACTGTTTTCATAAAAACCTGGACCACTTCGTCCTGGAGCTAATTCTTTTTGATTTTTTCTATGAGCGATATGAAAATGGGGTGGAATTACTGGAGAAAAGGCGTAGTGAGCTTTTTCATGAATAGATCGAAGGACAGAAGGTAGCAGGATGAGTATTCTATCGGCAGCTCTTAATTAGTTTTTGTTGAGGCCTTCCAGACCACTGTACAGGTACTGTCTTGCAAGCAGTAGTGGAAGTGATCACGGTAGGAGTAGATGTACTGCTCCCAATTAGAGCTTCTTTCAGGGTGGTGTGCATTCACTTCGACAGAAGACTGGCTGTATTTGAGATGATTGAGATTTTAGCGATGTGACTGTGCCTTCAAAGTTGGTTAAGGAGTGTATGACCTCATTAGTAACAACACAAAGCTAAGCTTTAACACTTTTTTGGGTTTCTGGTCAGAGTGTATACGCTGAAAACTGCAAAACCGGTGCGTTCGCTAGAAAGTGAACACATGCCCAAAATTCCATCTGGTTGGGGACCAGTAGGTTAATATGCATTTGCAAGAGCTCATGTGCTTAAGGAGATGTCGGTCGATCTAATTTTGAAGCAGGACAAATGATTGGTATATTCAGCTATTCAAGCGGGATTCTTATCCACTTTTGATAATTGTATGTTGCTTTTAGTTTATAATTTGTGATAACTACGCTGTATAGGGAGAACTAGGAGCCTATATCTTGTCTATTTTTCTTTTGCTCACATCTTGGATGGATATCGAAACATTTTTTCGTGTCCATATTGTTGGCTTTACACCCTAAATATATAAAGGTTTGGAATTATATAGTAAATAGTGGTATAATTTAATTCGTTTAAATAAAATATGTCTTACACATGTTTAAAGCTTTTTTAAAATAAAAGGAAATCTGTCACGAAATCAATGTTTCTTGCCTTTATTATTTTATAGACATGCTGCAACGATCGAAAAGCTCGCGACGAAATTTTAGCACCGAAAAAAAAATATATATTTTATTTTTTAAATTTTCAAGCAATTATTGAAAGTCTATAAAAGCGAGCAATACGTGTTTTACATGGAAATCACGCACAGCGGAAGACAAAACTATCTAAACACTCTCAAACAGAATTATAGCGTATCCTCATTCCTCACACAATGCAGCCATTGGGTATATTTTTATCATTTTCTGTTTAACTTTATTTTAAGAAAGCTTTAGTATTTCACATTCGGAAGACTACAATATGCATTGCAATATATAATATAAAAACTATTTTTCAGGGAACTAAAAATGTATGTAAGCCCCTAAAACTATATGTATGTAAGCCCTCCAAGTAGATAGCTGTTTTGGGGTAAATTTCAAATTAATATATTTAAAATATTTATAAATTTATTTTACAGCAGGAATAAGTTTCTTTTCTAAGAATATCTAGATTTTTTAATCTACGATTTAATAAAGAATTATGTATAATTATATGTACATATATATGTACTTGTTTAGCAGCTGAAGCAACCTGCCTAAAGTGAATGAAAAATACGCCCGAGATCTAACTTCGAATGAAAAATATTATACATATAAATAAATTCGGTGTTATATATATATAACACTTCTTTACATTACATTTCACGTTTCGTTACACTTCGATTCACTTTTTAAACATTTTTCCGTTTCGATTGATGAATTACTCGACATTAATAAAGTCGCGCCCGCACTCACGATATTTACTAGCATTTGCTTATAAAACTTAAACAATAGTAAAAATAATGCATTATTACACTTTTAGTAATTAATAGCTGATTTCGTTTAAAGCCTTCTTATTGCACTTTGCTTTGCCACTACGAATGTAAACAAAAGCACATGGCTGCCTTTCAGTTTCAGCACAGGGTAATTCAGAGGCGTGTTAAAATAATATTTTACTATTTTAAAATGAATTGTGAAATTAAAATTTGTTTATATTCATATTTACCAATACGAATATATTAAAATAAATAAAATTAGTAGAAATTAAGAGAATTTAAGAGAATTTACTATTAGAAAATTAAATATGAAAAAAATAGAGGAAGAATGGAATTCGAAGCAGTTCTGAGATTTTAATTTGAAATTTAAATTAATATAAGAAACTGTGTAGTGTTTTCGAAAAATTTTGAACAACTTGTGGCACTGTTTTTGTTTTAGTTGATTTCAAAAAACCATTGAGATTTTGCTAATAATTGCTAGAATTAATTTTGTAAGTTTACTCCACCCTAATGTAGAGAGATTTATATTTAATTACATTTATTGGCTGGCTTCACAATCATTGAAATTACAGCACATCATTTGCATAGAAATTGCTTATTGCTGTTGCGTTAATCTTGCTTCACACGAAACGGAATAAATTTACAATAAAGCTAAAAAATTATAATAGGCCGCATTAACACGCCAGCGTAACGGAAATCCACATCATAAAACTTGCCTGAGTTCTGTGTGTGTGTCCGCCGAGAGCAGGTGTACACTCGCCATACGCCACTCCCAAGTCAAAACAAAATAGAGTAAGCATCAAAGACTGCGAGGAGCGCGCAAAGTAGCTCAGCGTTGGCTTTCTCTAATTCTATCAACCGCATCGACGCAGGATCAACTTCGGAATTGCCTTGCAAATGAAATACTGAAACACCACAGCACCAGCACCAACATCATAAATTCAAATGGCGAAGAGGCGCGTATGGTGAATGTGACCACAGCTGTAGAGATGAAAGGATAGTGGCTTGCTTGTAATTCCCCAGTCAACGCGGCAAATATTAAGAGCATTTTAAAGCGCTTGTAGCAATTTAAACCGCATGCAACCATTTAACTTTGCGCCGACCTCTAATACACTCGAGACACCCCGCCACTCCACCACTTTGCTTCACAGCGGGTGTTGGTGGCCACGTTACCAGCTATTCACGAGGCATTCTACTTCCCTTACTCCTCGCGCACCCACTTGGCGCGCTCCGTCAGATCAGCTCTCGCTCACCAGGTGCGGTCTGGCCACTTATGAAAATGAATGAGATGAGAGAAAAGGCGAGAAAAGTTGCGCGCATACGAACACAGGCGCATGTGTGTATGCGTGTTTTGGTGGATTTAAAACATATATGCATGTATATATTTCCTGTGCGCGCTTGTGCTTGCCGCTGTTGTTGCATGCGTATGTCGTTGTCGTTGTTGCCGCAATGTAACTCAGCAGCAGTAGAAAAGTTGGTGAATTTTTTATTGTTGTCTTATTTACATTGCACTTAATTTACGCTCTCAGCTCGGCATTGCGGTGCAGCTTCGAGTATTAACTTTTATTTTTATTTTTTACATGCCACATACAACTATACACATGCGTGAATATTAATGACAGTTGTAAATCATTTAGTTTTGAACGAATTTTGCATAGAGATTTAGTTGCAGTTAGTTACGATTTTTTTAATTTATAATAGTTCCGAACTCTCGCCATATATTTGCAAAAATAAAATAAAATAAAATAAAAATATCAATAAAAAGGAAACTTCATCCTGTTAGATGTTTTTAGAGAGAGATAATATTAAAAATATAAAATCTTCATAAAAAGTATAAAATTCTATAATAAAAATATTCCCCTCATATAACGTATGCATATTCATTTTGCCAAATTATTTATTTCTTTTTTAAGATATAAATATTCTATATAAATAAATAAGAAAAATGTCTAAAGAGTATAAAAAGATCTTTACTTGATTTTGATTGACCCATCAAAGTTTGTGTGGCAACTATATGCTACAGTGGTATAATCTGCATAACATGTTTAGTGATTGTACCGTTACCATGGAAAATATTTAAGCAATTATGTTTTTGCTGATATCTTGTGAAATTAAAATTCCATGCAGAGAAATAAAATTAGATCGATCAGTTTGTACGACAACTATATTAACATGTGTAGCATATACAGTGATCTGATTTGAACAATATGTTCGGAGAGGGTAGCATTACACTTCGGATTATTTACATTCCAAATTTCGTGAAGTTGTATTGTCAAAAGATTAGTTCTCAATACGAAGACTTGATTTTAATCGATCAGTTTGTATGGCAGCTATTTGCTATAGTGCTTCGATAGCAGCAGTTCGGACAGATGAACAGCTGCTTAGGAAGCAAAGCACGTAAGCAAAATTTTGAGATCGATATCACATGAACTGGAGGACTATTGCGCACTTAAGCAGACGGATATATAGACAGACATGGCTAAATCGACTCAGTACAGATCATTTATACTAATAGGGTCTCAGACGTTTGATTCTATGTTTTATATGGCAAACTTCTTGTATTCAAAGTTAAACAGAATTTAGTTGGCGAAAGTTTGAAATGTGCATGAAAAGTGTTTAAAACTTAATCATAATAGAGTAAAAAACATCAGATCCTACACAAAATAAATGTGGAGAAGGACCTATAAATCGAATATCTCAAATTCACTATGCATAAGTAAATAGTTGGTCTTGTGAACCATACGTGGGCAACGGAGAGTTAAGCATGAACATTTTATTTAGAGAAAAAATGAAAAAAAAGCGATGCGTCCAATTACTAATTTCGATGAATTGTTACATAGAACTTAGAAGAATCTTACTACAATCACTTTAGAGAAAATTGTAAAAAAGTTCAACTGACTGTATATTCTCACAACTGATCTCAAAGTTTCTTAAGGTAGTACGGAGCAGATGCTAAAGGAATTTTCGGAATGAAAAGAAATCTGTGTTATTTAAAATTAAGTTCTCCTAAAGAACTCTAATTTTTAAATAACAAGTGATGATACTATATATTTGTGATTCTCCTTTAGATTATCCTATGAACTCTGTAGTTTTATGCATTTGTGAATCATTTATTAAACTTTTTGCTTCCGTTTGGCAACCACATCACACACATGTTTTTTTTTATAATATGCAAACTGATCACAACAAGCAAGTTGCTTTGTTCTGGCGCCGATTGGTTTGGGCTGGCTTGCTTGAAATTAACCGGATAACCATAAATCAATCATTGTTGTCTAATATAGGCTCGCAATTCACTTATCTTTGGCGCACATGACATCCGATTCATTCCAAAAACTTCTAGCATTTTCTTTATTCGCAAATAATCCCAATATGCTTGTAAGGTGCATATTTATGAAGAGAAAGAATAAAAACCTTCTCAAGGGTTCAGTTTGGAAAATATTTAAGTCTTCTGCTTCTTTTCCCCACTCGCTAGAGGTTATAATCTAAATGTCTTGCATATTTTCAGAGTAATACATATTTTTTATAATGTAAAAAAAAAAAAATTAATAAAAAAAAAATAAGGTTAATGAGAAATTCGTAAACACGTTCATGTATTTCATACAAGCATTCCAAACAACGAAAAGGAAGAACGACCGACGCGCTGTTGTAAGCTCTGTAAGCTCGGCGTAAGCTGCGTCATGCTGGCAAAGAAGAAGCAGATTTCAAATATTTTATTATATTTTATTCGTAATTATAGCCAGGCATTCCACACATGTGTGTAATTAAGTGTAAAATAAATAAGTTTAATCCAAAAATTGTTTGTATATGTATTTATAAAGATTCAATCATTACACAAACACATGCACACCGACACGGCGGCATTAGCGCTAAAAGTTCTGGAGTGTCATGCTTCGCTGAAAATATTGGCGTTTATCTTGCTTTCGATGTTAACGCTCCAAAGCAAACTTCCGACGAGTAATTCGAGCTTGATGTGGATGCTAAAACGCACGAAACACAAAAATATATATACCTACACACATATGTAGATATATGTATGTGTGGAATACTTGACAGTTAACGATTTTCGAGCAGCCGGTAAATAGACCAATCAGCAGCACAAATGCACGTTGGGTAAGGGGGATGCAACGTAAGGAAGACTAACGGGAATACATGCCATACACGTAGATGCCAGAGCATTGGTTGTGGGGACCTTGAAAACCCCTTCAACAAATCGCCAACGCTGCTGACAACAAGAACATGCTGAGCTACGCCATGACAGCAAACATGCACACACTCGCACACAAATACCTAAATATCAAATTTTACACACATACACCTATATCCCAAATATATACACACACACTCAGATAACCAACAACAACTAGACAACCAGGCGTGAAATCTAACTTTATTTATTGCCACCTAGAGGGGAGAGTGGCGGAAAAAGCGCCAAAAATGCGTACTCTTATGTAAGAGAGGATTTTATGTGTGCGTTGAGCGTGTATATGTGTGCTTGTGATTGCCTCTTATTTCTTGTTTTTCGGTTATAGATGAAATGAATAAATGGCAAGGACACGCGCGCACATAACTCAACGAAACGGAAGGAAATTATATGTGAGCGTATAAAGAGAGCCGCGGTGGGGTAATGGTGTGAGAGAGGTTGGTGTGCGAGAGCAGCGTTGAAATTTCGAGTGCTTTGCGATATTTAATGTGATGTCATAATTCAACTAGAACTAAAACGAAAATAAACACAACAAGAATTAAGCACAGAAACAAAAACAAAGCAGCGGAAATTTACATGATATATTTATATGAAAACACAAATAATTTTGTAATCTTTAATGAACACATATACTTACAAACAATACAAATTAAGTGCCCGCAAAAGTCTCGGTTTAACATAATTCGCTGCTTTTCAAGGTGGCTGGTGTGGGTAGCGCCATATTTTATGATAGAAATCAAGCAGAATCCACAACAATATTATTTATTACACCGGCAACGATGGAGAGGGTGCGAGTTGAAGTTATCGAAGAATGGTCCAAAACAAAAACAAAACTACAAGTTTATTACGCAGTTAGGTACACCAAAATCTTGCTGGTTGAGTATGTGCAGTATCATGGGGAAAATAGATAAGTATTGGTGTACAACTTTGCTTCCGCCGTTTTTTGTTGTTTTTTTTTTTTTTTTAAACTTAAGGCTTTGTCGTATAAAAACGGTCCAAAAGTGTTTTCCCTTATGCCATCAAAAAGCAATGCTTCATTAACACACGAAATTCTTTATGATCCAATTTTTGCTTTACAAAAATTCTTTATTTTTTTAATGCTTCATAGAAATCATATAGATGGTAGTAGTAGAGTAATAGTATTTTATATATATGTGTTAGCCTCAATAATGCGTGGACGGGTCCCCAGCCGCACTTTTCTTGGAATTAAGGGACTATAGCAGTGTGACCATTTCAAAACAAAATGTTCGATAGTTTATATATTCAATATTTTGTGAAATCGGGAAGGTCGTATCTTGAGGTATAATCATATATGAGTGAAACTTTAAACGCGTTTTTCTCGAAACTATATTTTTCAAAATTGCTGTAATCATAACTTAATGAGAAATTAACCGATCAACTTCAAATTAAAACTGGGCATAGTTGAATACATTTGCTCTACAATAGAATACGATATTTTTGATTGGTTGAAAATTGTCAATTTGGTATTAAAAAAACGACAATTTTTTTTCGTAAAAAAAACGATTTTTTTTTTCAAAATTACGGCAGTTTCTTTATATCTGATATTTTTCAAAGATCGTAGTTCACTGTATAGAAAATATATTTGAGTTTAATAAACATTTTGAATTTTTTTGTTTCAGCTACTCATTCGACCGGAATCATGCCAGCAGTTGGGACACTTTTTTTCGGCATTTCCGCAGATATAACTCCGTTATTTTTCAATACTTTTGTAAAAAAAAAAAAAAAATTAATACAACTAAAAATACACTTAATTACGTCCATAGAACAAAACATTCAATCTAGTACTTTCTTTTGAAAAAAATTCACGAAAATCGCCTAATTTTTCATGTGTCACACTGGTATGGCCGATTAGAAAAGCAAAATTTCGTGCAAATGCCGAGAATTCGGCTCAAAAAGTGAACTCAACTGAAAGAGAATAAGTTTGGGATGCAAACAGATCTCTACAAATACTTTGTTGGGTTAATGTTGACACAAATGTCCAAGACCGATATAAAACGATTTAATTGACCAGTGCTTGACCCTTGAAAAAATTCCATACACTTATTAAATTAAAGAGAAACTCAATGAGAATGTAAAAAAAGTTCCCATTGATGTAGTAAAATGTTAAATGTTAATGTAAAAAAAAAAAACAAAAAAAAAAAAAAAAATTTAAGATACCCGGAAGTTAATAAATCCTGTCTCTTATACACATCTAGATGTGTATAAGAGACAGCTCAATGAGAATGTAAAAAAAGTTCCCATTGATGTAGTAAAATGTTAAATGTTAATGTAAAAAAAAAAAACAAAAAAAAAAAAAAAAATTTAAGATACCCGGAAGTTAATAAATCTTTATTTTCGGTATATGGGGGCTACAGGCAGTTTTGACCCCATTCAACCCATTTGTAGCACACAGACAAACTGCTATCAGGAAATGATTATATTTCGATTTCCATGATAAATGTAAATAATTGTCAAAAATTTTCAGTGAAAAGTCAACTATAGTGAAGCCAACCGAGGTCCAACTATTCGCTACTAGTTTTTCACACATATCAAATTTAGTTGATATGTGTCTACAAACTCGTACGGACATATGGCCAGTCACCCGTATTTTATCTCATCTCTTCATCCTGATCATTTATACATAATCTATCTTGCTTATTTTTAGGTGATACGTACAACCGCTAAGGGGGTATTCTACTCTAGAATTTTGAAAAATTCGATTTTTTTTCATATATTTAAAGTTTAGACCCTTGAGAACATATCCTATAAAGGATTTTTAAAAATTGAAATTATTTTAAGAGCTACAGTTACTTTAGTGACGCAGTACCTAGCCCGGTAAATAGGTAGACTCACTTTTTAAACGCGTTTTTCTCGAAAGTTCTTTTTTAACACGGTACCGGCATTATCTCAAGTTCTATTCAACCGATTTGAAATTTTGTGTGAACCTTCTTTATATAATCCTTAATCCTTTATCTTTATATAATCATTAATCTTTGCTTTTAATATTTTAGAAAAATTCAGGAATTTCAAAAAAAAAAAAAAAAAAAAAAAAAAAAAGCGTAAAAAATTATTTTTATTTTCAGGCAGTCGCCATTTTTCAAACTTTTTCTTCGTGTTCCCTGAAATAGCGACTATATAACAATAATTGAAAATCTCTTTAGAAGCTGCTGATAACAGAGGTGTATATATATTTATTAAATTTTCATCAGATGCATTATTCTAAATCCTCTGTAATGAAGACAAGAACTAGCTTCCACTCAGTTTGCTAATTATTTCCTGAACAAACTAGAGTTAGGCAAATTTTCACACAGATATTGGTGTCAACTATCTTTTCTTATAGAAATTCCAGAGCAAACACTTTAAGCTTTGTTGAATTATTATAAATCTTGTGTATCGTTTAGATCAGAGAATCAAATGGTTTTGGAGCATGAGCATGAAATAAATAAAATTAAAAAATAATATTAATGGTCATAATTTGCAAAGGAAATTCATAATATTTGTAATCTGTGTGCTGCTTAACTAGCGAGACTCTTTGATAAGTATTTTATAGTGGCACACGGCGTATGAGTAATATCTCAAGTGACTAATCATTGCTTTTAATGCAAAAAAGTTGATATTATTTTAAAAATTTATGGCGAATATACTAAATTTCATTCACTGCTTGATTTCAAAAAAGGTATCTAAAAGAAAATGCGTACGTCAAGACCTTTTTGAAATAATCTATCAATACATCCAATGTAAGCTCGCTCTGGTCGAGCGTTCGTTGAAAAAGTTGATGGAATTATGGAAAAGATTGACCAGGACCGCCACATAAGCGGTCAAGACATCACTAAAGAACTTAACATTCATCATAAAACGGTTCTGTACCATTTAAAAAAGGTTGGCTACAAAAAGAAGCCCGGTGCTTGGGTAACTTGATATGTGAAACATTTAATGAATTAACATCAGCGATGAAATCGATCATTTCTGAAGCGAATGGTAACAGCAGACGAAAAGTGGATGAAATACGACAGTAATGTGCGAAAAAGATCATGGTCCAAGCGTGGCGAAGCTCAACAAATGGGCGCAAAGCCAGAATTGATGTGTTTGGTGGGATTGGAAAGGAATCATCCACTATGAGCTGCTCCAGCCTGGTTGAACGATTGGTTCTACTGATGAGATTGAAGCAAGCTATCGAAAAAACGGCCGGAGCTGATTAACAAAAAGGACTTCGTCTCCATCAGGAAAATGCTAAAACACACACTTCTCTGATTACTTGGCAAAAACGGAAAGAGCTTGGCTGGGAAGTTTTGATGCATTCACCATATATTATTGACCTTTCACCATCGGACTAGTATTTGTTTCGGTCATTGGAAAAATGGCAAAAGTTGATCGAACAAAATGGAATATATTTGGTTCATTCAAGTTCATTATAAATATAAAAAAAAAGTAAGTTGAAGTTTGATTACAAATACGAAAATACTTCTTCGTTTATCCAACATATCTGAATGCAAATTTTGATATATGTATGTATATATAGTAAAATTGGAGAATATTATGAAATATATGTATATTATAGAAGTGTCGTTTTTGATATGCTCAGCATTTTTCTGCAATTTTAGTATCTTAAACTATCTTCTCCTTTGCATTTATGCTGTTGTTAAAGAAATTATTTGTCTGTAATTAAGTGACAAGCAATAAACTGTCCTCATAATCAGCAAAGTATTCGACACATCCGCGACACTCAAGCTTTGACCAAAAAGCGGAATTTAAGCAATATTTTCTGAATGCTTTTTAACCTTTTATTTCGTTTTTTATTTAATTTAATCCACATTAAACTCGTAAATTTCGTTATATTTTCGTACATTCATTTTCGTATTAATTTTCCGCTCGCACATAAATCCACTATTATATTAAATGACTGTGTGTGGATTGCGTGCTTTCGCGCTTTGCTTTGAGTATTCGCGCGCGCGATGTGAAAGCCAGCTGATTGCCTTGAAAAACGCCAGTTTTTAATTCGCAAGCCTTTGCCGGTTGCGGCGGCGGTGGCGCTTGAAATATTCGTGTTGCGTATACGCCCCGTGGCATTATTACTTAAAATGCGGGAATTTATGAATGCATAAATGTGTGAATGTGTGAGTGTAATTTAATGCAGTGTTGCACATTTTCTTTTATTTTAACTTAATTCAAAATTCTTTGCACATCCTGCGACTGAGCGGGATTTCTTCGGCCACACTTTGAAAGCTCCCACAATTTTTTACTTCAATGCACACGCTCCGAATGCGTGTATGTGTGTGTGTATATATATATGCAGTAGTGTGCATTTGCACAGCAATTTGTCTCCCTTTGCAGCGCTCATTAACTGTCAGATTCTTAAACACACACACATACGCATACATGGGCACAAGGATACGCGCTCGTTTATTCAAATTTGTATAAGTATTAGCGATTTTCTGCCGCTAAGTAGCAAAAAACAGTTACAATTTGGGGAGAAATGCTTGTGGCAAAAATTAACTATGCAGCAGTGCCAGCTGGTCTGTGTATATGTGCATATTTTCATGCTTTTTGGGTGTTGAGGAGACTAGCTCCCTGCTCGGAGTGTCAGCGTGGTCGCTGCTAATTTCCAAAACCACAAACTAATGTGCGCTTTTAACGAAATATTTTGCTTAGGATTTAGCCTTAGTTTTTTATACACATCTTGCTTTTGTATTTGTGCATGGGTGTGTGTGTTTGTGCGTGTGGTTTTTGTGGCCATGAATATTTGAAATGCACAAAATTCTTTGGGTAATTCATATCCATAAATGTATTTGTGTGTTGTATATGCAACAGCTGAGGGCACATGCACTAATTGCACCAAAGCACATGTTTACACAAGCATACATATGTACTCAAATACACAGATTTGGGTTGCCTTCAGCGCTAGTGGTAAGCTCTGGGATATTGCCTGCATACGAGCGTTGAAGTGTGGAGGCAGTAACCCGTTTGCGGGTTTTGTGGCGAATATCTGGATATTTTGTTAAAAATTATTTTAATATTTCTACTCAAATAAATACTCTAAAAAATCTAAATTCAAACCAATTTATTCCAAAAATATGAATAACGATTATGAGAGGGAGTTCTATTTTATATAAATTTACTACTCCTCGAGATAGTAAAAGGTATGATAAACTGATGTTGAATGCCGTGATAATTACAAATGAAAGATGATAAGATAACAAATAGAGCTGACAGCTGACGGCTGACATATTGCAAAGGTTAACTTGCAAGACGTGAAAACAACAGAAACAGTGTTTTCTTTGCTGAAAATAATTACTTTGTTCTACAGTAGTTTCGTTCTCCTAGAAATAAGACAGATTTTTTGTCCAACTTTGTGACGACTTTTTTTATTATTCCTCACCTGTTTACGAATTAAATCACTAAGTTCATTTTAATAGTCTGTCATTCGTGCTCAGTCGTCCAATTCTGAAAGGCTGTCCCAGCTTAGGTACGAATTTAGTTGTGCGATAAGGGAGTATAAGGATATGTTAGGGGTACAAAGACCTCTAGCATAAGAGCTGCTACCCTCCATTAGATGATGGGGAGTTGAGGTATACCTTTGGCCTGGTTAGGTCTAAACGGTTTCAGGTTTTGATGGTTTGARCGGAGAGATGAGCAAAAGTTTGTTGAAGTTCATTCCGGAATATCTACAATGTGCGTTAAAAAGTAAGCAGGACTTAAAAAAAACAGAGCAAATGGTTTTTTCGGCAAAATCAATTTAATTTATTCAAAGTAGAGTGTTTTAGCTCGTTGACCGGTATGGTCGCCAGTATGCCGTTGCAACCCTTGCGAATCGCCTCTTCGTCTATATAACGCTTTCCTATCAAGGGCAAATGCATTTTTCTGAAAAGGAAGAAGACGCACAGTGCCATATCGGGTGAATACGGGGAGTGGTTCATGGTTCTAATGTGATTTGATTTTGATTTAATTGATCAACATTTATGTCCTCACGACCACTTTGAAAACGTTGAAACCACTCATGCACTCTGCTACGGAATAGGTAATCATCGTCATAAATTTGTTTCATCATTGAAACGTTTTGGTAGAAGTTTTACCAATTTTAAAACAAAATTTAATGTTGGCTTTTTGTTCGAAGCTCGTTTTCGCACCGATAGCACAAATATACTGACATTTAAAACGCAATAACTTCACTTCCAATCGATGAAATGTCATGAACAACTGGACAATAGATTCTAATACACTAGTCGACATATAGATGACGCCAGCAGGCGTTTACTTTGGAACGCACGTTGTATAGGTCATTTATATTCAGTGCGCCTAAGAGAGATATTTTCCACGGGAGTGGAAAAGTGCTTGGGTAGTTTCCCTCCTGAAGTTTCCTGATAAGATTATGAGCGATCGGGAGATCAGGCCCCTTCCAGTACTCGGAAAGTTGGCTTCAGGAGCCAACGCGGGGTATGTGATCGGCGGCAGTAAGAGTTTAAGAAAGGATGCAGTATAGAGRTCACATGGTTTTATGTTCAGAACATTGTTAGGAATAATGTCAACAAATAAGTTTTTTGTTGCGTTTGACTACCTAAACCGGGATCGAGTGGTGCAACGACTGGAAAAGGTTGTCCAGAAATTACTCCTTGTCGGACCTTTTTTCGGACAGGAAGGCCTCTTTAGTCGGCATAAACAGGAAATTGAAGATTGAAGCGGTTCGCGAATGACCTTCTTCTTTTTGTTGAAGATCAGTCGTTAGAGCGGACGGAAGGACAATTTTTACAATTGTAAATAAATTTTATTGCAGATTGCATGATGTAGTCGGCCATAGTGATCTGCATCGTATTAGAATCAGCTGGACTGATGGACGCTTAAATGTGAATTGTTTAAGTGGCGAATTACTGGATATTAGGGATAGCTTCTTGTATGAATAGTGTATGCATGTAATGTGCGTGTGGAAGTTCAACTGATACTATTTACAGCTACGAGGTCTGATCGGTGACTTAATGTTCGTTCGACATGCTTTTGTTGGACCCTGCAAAAAGCTGTATTGTAGCAGAACGAAACTACTTTGAATAAAATAAATTGATTTTGCCGAAAAAAGAATTTCTACTGTTTTTTTTAAGTCCTGTTTACTTTGGAATGCACCCTGTAGTTCAATGTGCTTTAGTTATACTTAAAATCAATAAAGTTTGTTTTCAGTTGTTGGAAAATATTGGACGGGAGTGGCCTAACCCTGTATAGTAGCAAGTATGAATGTTGCGGGTAACTCTTGAATTAAGTTAGCGATAAATTGCTGCTAAAATTAAATAACCGCAACAACCGCTTTATATTCTCAGTAATATTTTTAAAATGTCAAATATTATTAAGAAATAAAAAAGTTGTTAGTCAAATGTTCTGCAGAAAAACCACAAATACAAAAAACTCTTAGTAACAATATTAATCCATTTAAAAGAGATTCATTTCTTGCTCGGTTAAAAACTTCAGCGCCATCAAAGTGGATAACAGTAATAACTCCATTTGCTTGATTACAAAATTTTTTAACAAAAAAATAAATTAAGACTATATCAAAAGTGTAAGCGCTAAATTACACTACTCCATCTCGTGCGAGCCATCACTCACTCGACGCTCAACGGATTATAAATTTCTTGAAGTGAAAAAAGAATTAAGAAAAAGCAACCAAAACGTGAAGCCAAATGAAAGCGAAAAGCGGAAAGTTACCAACGCTGCAGGGCCAAACCAACCGGAGCCGAACTCGACACGAGCACACATTCTGCAGCTCAACACTTTAACGTGGTGCATTGTAGCCCGATACAAGTCATTGCCAATCGTCAAACGATATGCGAGTGGAAAAGCAAAGCCAAGTGTTTGTCAAGCTTTCAGCGACAAGTCACAAACAAAGGCGCACACATACACACACACACTGGCATATGTGAGACCGTGTATAAGTTACTAAAGCTAAGTGAAGCTATTGAAATTTATGTAGATGTATGTGTTTGTGTGCACTGACAACGTTTAACAGCTGCTTGTTATGCACGACGCCTTCGCTGTACTCATTCTGCATATATGAGGTTACGTATACGCCATGGTGTGTGCGACGCTCGTTCGCTGCTTTCTTAAGTGAAATGTGTATATTTTGTGTTTCTATGGTGATAAAGCATGAAACAACCGTTGGCGTTCAAACACCTATTAAGTGTGATGTATAAAATTTCCAAAGCGCCTTGACTTAGCTGTATGACTTAATGAGTGATTGAAGGCGCGCTTGCTGAAGCATTTGTGTGGGTGTTTGTGTGTGTGCACGTAATTGTGTGCACCAATAAGTGGTTATTATGCGCGCCATCCAGCTGTAGATTGGCATTAATTTTTTAACGTTTAATGGCATTAAGCTGTAAAACTTCAAAGTCAGTCATCAATTGGTTTAGCTGAGTAGCAGAGAGGCAAAAGAAACACGAAAACAGAAAAAACGGTAGCTTTGGCTGCCCGCGAGCTATAATACCCTACACAGGTGCATTTTTATGACATAAAAGGATATAAAAAGTTATTTAAAATGATTTTGCTCGGCCAACTTGTATGACAGCTATATGTTATAGTAATCCGATTAGAACAATTTCTTCGGAAATTATAGCGTTTAATTTGATTAAAGTCCGTGCCAAATTTCGTGAAGGTACCTCAAAAACTCAGGGACTAGTTCACGTATATACAGATGATCTTCAAACTTCCTGGAAAACTTATTACACTTCCTTCATGGTTTAAAAACGAACAGGCACTGAAACTGCTAAGTATGTGCCAACACACATACATTTATTTGTGGTACAAAATAACAAAATACTGAACTCATATGTTTAAGTACCTTAAAGTGGAAACATTTTGTTATTCGACCGACTGAGATTCCACTGCCCGAGTGGCAGCTGAGGAAGATGTATCTGGACTAAAGCTGCTATACGCTAACTGAAGTGTGTAGGTACTCAGTAGCAGTGCGACTGTAAGGTGCTTGGTAAGTCTATTTTACAAAAATGTGAAAAATATATATAAATAAATATATTGCCCGCCACAAAGAAGCATAAAGTGTACAAAACAGAGAAAAAGTTTGAAGCAGATTAAGGGGAAAACTTGTAAAATTTTTAAGAAGCAAAGAAGTATCTTCAAACACTCAACTCGCATAAGCTTGTAACTCAGTAAAGTCGTCTGCTCATCCATAACTCGTGAGGGCCCAATACATGCATATAATATATATATATAATATATAATATAAATATATAATATATAATATATAAGTACAAACATATTTATATATTATTTCTTGATAACATTTTAGTGGCTATATATATTCGAGCATTTATGCGGTAATCACTTAGGAAGTACTTTTCCGTTTCAGCTCAATTTGGGTCTTTGCTCATTCTACACGATGTTAATTTTTTCTTATTCTTCTCCACCTACTTTACGCTTTTATTTATATAGTTGATTTCTTTTATAGTTTTAATGCATTTATTCAGTTCGGTTGTTAGCGTTAGTAGTAGGAGTGAGTGTGGGTGCTTACACTTAAAGTGCTCTTATGGCTCTAAAACTTTTGATGAATTATAAGAAAAATGTCATTCGGGTATAAAGTAGTTTTTTAGTTACATAGATATTTACATATACTATATATTGTAGTAAACGTTTTTGTATGTAGAGGTTAGGTAATATTTGCACAATTTGTGAAGTGTACTGAAAATATAAGAAAAATACAATTTTGAATGAGTTTTTACTAAGCAATTACTTTGTTATTTAATATATAAATATTATATATTATATAAAGGATTAAAGAATGAGCAATTCAAAGACTTACATAAAGGTAAGTCTGGAATGGGAAGTAATATAAGTAAGTATTGATAAGTGATTTCATATTAAGGACAGCACATAAAAGGATTGCTCGTATACAAATATGTTTGGATGCATAACTTTTCTGGATCCAATGACGAGCTACAATAGCGGTACACAAAACGGACCATTGCTATTAGAATAGGAAACTCATTAAGCATTGCCAGTTCTTGTGTACCCTTGTTATTGCTCTCCACAAAATTATAGAAGTGTTAGATAATTCCTTTCTGAAATAATCTGAAATCTAAACAATAATTTAAATTGTTTATTCTTAACTCTATCATTGGTTTTGTCTTCAGTGAGAAAGCGTTCTACAGAGGTAAAGCGGGAAATTATAAAACGAATTAGGAAAACTGGGAAAAATATTTAAGGATATCTAGAAATTTTATGTACTCATATATCGAGTCAAAAGCCGACGGTCCAACGTTGAAAAATACTTATTTTTCTGACAAAATTCAACGTGAATTTTAAGATGTACAATTGGGTGATTCAAAAAA